>NC_056733.1:1984563638-1984643638 GCF_019279795.1 Protopterus annectens | reverse complement strand
GAGGTCATCTGTCTGAGAACTGACTGGCAAATGCTAATAATTCACAGGTATCATCTTGTGGAAATTCATTCCATCAAAACTAGTAGTAGATGTGTAAATGCCCTCTTCCCCACTGTATAGCTGTGCAGCGATACTGGGGTTGGTATATACAGCTGGGTGCGGATCTTGTAGACACAGCCACCATCATTGTGGTTATTGTTGTGTATATCCCCCCACTTAATTGGCTGTAATACTGTACAGTTTATGTTAACAGGTTAAGTAGTTGTCAATCACACTGTATGCAGTTCTACACCACCCCACACCCTCCAAAGAGTAGGGCTGTGCCACCCACACCAGCACATTGTGCTACATTGAGGAAGGGGACATATACCCTGCCAGTACCATAGTCAATGACATTAAACTAGCAGACTGATTATTTCCCAATGTGATGTTGTGCCAATTCTGTCTTGGTGGAATTACATAGGCTAAAATGGGTTCCCTGAAAAAGTACATACATCCATGTGTACAGCATTCTCTGTGCATTGCATCAACACCAAAACCTCTGTGTGTGTGTTATACACAGTCATGTGGTGTGTACCACCCAGTACACTTACCATTGTCCACTGTAGAAGGGCTGCTGATATCAGCCACTATGCACTCACCTGTATACATCCCTCAGACCTATCAGGCATGTGACACATGCAGTAACTGTTATACAAACCTTTGACTTATGTTCAGCTGTATCCAGGATATGGCACAGTCAAGGTGTCACCACAGTGCCATACCCATTGTAGGAAACAACAGCAGACCAACATCCTGCTGACACATAGACACCTACAACACAAACAGAATACATTATGGAGACGACAATTACACAGTGTTAATAACAGCTATAATGCATCATGGCTGGACAGCTACACATCCTGACATGTAAACATTAAACTTTAGTGCTAAAAACATGTTACACAGCATTACATTGGAACACCTTAGTACCATCACCCTGTGCAACAGAACCATATTAGCCTGTCACTGCATCGATGTTATGGATTACACGGAAGTGGCACAAGTATCATCATATGCACAGGGTGTTTTGTGGGTTTGAAGGCAGTGGCCGAGACGTCAGAGTTCTTTTATTAAACTACATTTGGTGGATTCTTCTTTGTTGGTTGTTTTTCTGTTTTGTGGGTTTGCCAGAAACCTAGACTGAGCTGTTTGGTTGACATCATGTGTGTGTATTAGGGGGTTTCATTATTAATTGGGCTGTGCAGATGTGGTGTGTGTAGGTATGGGATTGTCCTAGCTGTGTTGGTGATGTGTGTGTGTATGCATGCACACAGTTCTGCCATGTGGTAGCCCTATATAGGGATTTGTTGGACAGCTGCAGACTGTACTTGGCAGGTTGTGCAGTTCACCATCTCTGGCCACTGACATGAGAGCTGTGCCTGCCAGGGGTTTCACGGGAACTACTAGGTACAAGCCAAGATATGGTACTCTCACCTGATGATGGCATATGTTCGCTGGATCTGGGTCCCTCTTGGGACTGGCCAGGACTACGTGCATGTGGCCTGCTATGTTGTGGTATGGACAGCACCCCCTTGCAGTGCTGGTGCTGGTACTGCTACTATGGGAGTGGCTCTGACTTGTTGCATGTCCACGTCGACATCCACCTGTTGGTGTTGTTGACCTTCATCCACGTGGCTGTTGCACTACTCCCACCATATGCTCAAGCACAGACATTGCATGGTCGAGGATTCCCACCATCTCACCCAACCATCTATCCAGGACCTCTGCAAAATAACGGTGAGCACCTGCAAGATCACTGATGTTGTCAGTAACAGCAGAATGAGTAGCAATCTGGTACCTCTGACTCTGTGTGGTATAACATTCCATATGTGCCTGCACCTCCATGTAGCCTGAAACATGCATCTGGTGACACCAGCTGTGGCACTTCTGCCCGGGCATGATGACCAGCAGCCCTCCTATTAGCACCCCTGTACATCTGCCTGTGTTGTACCTCACTGGGCATCTGGCTCTGGCTGCTGATTCCAGACACACTTGCCATAGTCACCACACTGTCTTGTCCCATACCACCACCCGCCAACTGTCCCTCATCTTTGGCCACTGGTGATGGGGTATGTATAGGCAATGTGACTGTGTGCGGGGATGGGATGGATAACAGTGGGATGTTAAACAATGGCACAGCATCAGCCCCTGACAATCCTGCCTGTGCCTCACCACTCCTATCAACATTGTCAGAGTCTATATGGACACTAACATCAGTTTGCCTGCAGGAGGGACCCTGACCCACCTCGCTACCTATGAGGGGCAAAGAAGAAATGCACTTTAAGACCTGTACGTCATTGCTTAACTGTAAACACACACACACACACACACACACACACACACACACACACACACACACACACACACACACACACACACTTACAGGTGAGGTTGCACAAAGATATTACACACAGACCTCACATTACCCATCTGTCAACATGCATGAAGTATGGCACTAACAGCATGCACTGCAGCTATAGTCAGTCCCTGTTACCAGCATTATACATCTCTGGGATGCATGAGTTGTATTAGTAGGTGATTCCCCTTCCCCTGGAACACTCTGTACCCATGTACACAGTATTGCTGTGCACCTGTTCTGCACCCTGGCATGTACTGTGCACCATACCTCACAGGTGAACACACCATTGCTGTGTGTCAGTTATGTTTGCTCTGCTGCTCACAGCCCCTAAGTGTTTGTCCGACACATATCTGTGATGATATGTGGACAGATGTCAATAGTGACTGCCTGATGTCTGATTTGTAGATCTCATCATCAGCGGTGCATGTATGAGCAGTAAAATACAATTACACTGACAACCTTCAAAGCTTACTGTGGCTATGAGGAGTGTACACACCCTTATTGACATGGCACCCTCTTCCCTGATATGCCATGGGGCCAGAATACTGCATATGTTAACATTACACAAACCTAATATGTGACATATGACCTGTGCAATCAAATGCAGTATCAAACATATGTGTTAGTTGTGCAGATGCTGATTGAGATGCATACAATATGTGGGTGCATAAGTGTGCTCACCCTTAACATGATGGTTTGTTGCATCAACTGTTAAGTGTACTACAGCAGTCACTATTCCTGGAAGGGGGTATACTAGCATGGCCCATCTGCACTTGCCAGTATTTGGTCACTCTGCCCTACAAATGTCCCCCAACTCTGCAAGATTGCAAGGCCAACTCATGTGCACAGCCCTTGGAGGTCACACATTGGCTTCACTATTGCTGTGGAGTCAGGGTTATGTCTACCACAATTCTTGACCTTGACTGTGTGTAGATACAGCCATTCTTAGTGAGCTTTGGATGTCTGCTTCAGTACACTGTTGTGTTTCAGGATGACACCCCTCCCCATCTTCAGCCTTTTTGCAGATGCTTGACAACTATGGTCACACATGAGTGTCATTTTGCAGTGTCACAAATTCAGAACACCATGTGCACTGGCCTAATCCCTGCTGATGAACAGCAAACATACAGGTGTACACTAGCACCAGCAAGGTACAGATGGGGATGGTGGGCCTAAGGTGGAGTGAGGTGTTGCTTGTGCAGCACATGTATCTTAATTGCTACTGTCTGTAGGTTTTGAACTTGGTCTTGGTACACCATTACACATTACAACACATGCCTTGGGGGACTTTTGATGTTATGTATATGCTACCTGTAGAAAGCCCTGGCTGATGTAAGCCAACTAACCATATAAACTTACATGGCTTCTCCTAAACTATCACCTCACCCACTAGAATCCATAAACCTACCTGTAAAGAAAGTACCTTAGACTGGATTCTAATAAATGCACACTCCCCAACTTATTTGTCAGGCATTTTCCCAGAAGACATTAGTGATCACTCATTAACTTATATAATTAGATAAAAGAGTAATATTCCTTACCCCTCAACTTTCAGAACAACCCGCTCCAATAAACATTTCAACCCTGAATACTTCCAAAATGAACTTAGTGTATGCAACTGGTCACCCCTAAAACACTTCCAGCTAGAGGAAGCAGTGGCATACTTCAATTCTAAGTTCCTAGAAATCTTGAACTACCATGCCCCTTCTTGCACTCTTAGAGACAGAACAAAAACAGCTCCATGGCTCACTAAGGAAACTAAGCAAATAATTCTATTAAGAAACAAAATTTGGGCCAAATGGCAAACTTCTAAAGACCCATCTGATCACTTAAAATTTAAACAACTTCGTAATTCTACTAAAGCATCAATATTATTAGATAAAAGAAACTTCTACTTTCAACTTCAACAGACCAATCAATACAGTCCACAAAAATTCTGGTCAGGTATCAATAGACTCCTATATCCAGGCAACTCTAAGACACCAACCCCATCAGGTATTTCCCAAGAGACTCCCAAACAAATTGCTGATACATTTAATATATTATTTACTGAAGCCATACAGTCACTTGCTAACTCTCTACCTCCTGTATCCTCTAATCTACCCACCTCCTTAACTAACTCTCCACATACATTCCAGCTACAACCAGTCCCTACATCCCTCATCTGCAACCTTCTTCAAAAACTCAAACCTTCTACCCCCTCTGCTGACCTCTTACCTGCTAAATATCTGCAAATAGCAGCTACAATTATAGCTTATCCTATCTCTATCCTAATAAATAGAACCATAACAGAAGGTACTATCCAATCCATATGGAAAGTCGCCCATATAATCCCCCTACACAAAGATGGCAACTCAACTGAACTTTCTAACTTTCATCCAATTGCCCTACTCTCCCCTTAGCTAAAATCATGGAAACATGCATTCAACGTCAACTGTTAGACCACCTTCTACAAAATAGACTACTAACTATCTCTCAGCATAGCTTTAGACCATTCCACAGCACCACCACTGCCCTCCTATCTTTTTCAGACCACATTAACAAAAACCTTAACAATAACATCCTCTCCTCTGCAACCTTTATTGATCTCTCAAAAGCATTCAACACGGTTAACCACGACATATTGTTGAATATTCTTAAGTCCCTCTCACTTGATTCTCAAGCACATCAATGGTTCAAGTCCTACTTAGATAACAGGCAACAAGCAGTGCTTTGGGACAACAGTCTATCCACCCATCTTCCTGCCACCCTTGGTGTACCCCAAGGTTCTATTCTAGGCCCTCTTCTATTCTCCATCTTTATAAATGATCTAACTATAAGTATCCCTCAAGCTACATGCATACAATATGCAGATGACTCCACATTAATATGCTCAGCTACAGATCCATCTGAACTGCAGTCCCTCACCCAAAATGTCTTTAAACTAGTAGAAAAATGTTTTTTACAGCGTTGTCTTCTCCTTAACCCCAAAAAGACTAAACTATTGATCTTTATTCCTTCACAAAAGTCCACCCCAATCGACCTCATTATTAAATCTAATAATGGCACAATCATATCTCAAGACACTACCACCAAACTCTTAGGAGTAACTATTGACCACAACCTGAACTATGATACTCATATCAATACTACAATAAAATCAGTTAACTGAAAACTAGGCTCCCTCTTTAGAATTAAATCCTTTCTTACTCCCATAGCTAGAAATACTATTGCCCATACCCACCTTATCTCCACCCTCTTCTATGCCTCTCCTATATACACAAATCTATCTAAAAGCAACCTCAACAAACTGGCAATCTCCTACAATAACATTGCCAGATTTGCTACCAACTCCCCATTTAGAACCCACCACTGCCAAAATCTGAAGCAACTGGGTTGGCTGGAACTGCCTAATCAAATTATATTCCACCAACAGATTATTGCTCATAAAACCCTTCATCATCCATTTAATACACCAATTCTCACAAGTCTAATCAGCCCATATAAAAATCTCACAAACCTACGCTCAGTAAATAAATTACTGGTATCTAGACAAAAGCCCAACAATAAAGCAGGAGAATCCCTTTTTTCTACACTGTGGGAAAAAGATGGAACCTTCTACCTGTTGAACTCACATCTCTTTCTTCAACTGCACTATTCAAAAAGAAACTCAAATTATACCTTAAAACCCACTGGCTATGTTCTTATACTAACCCTGACTAAGATCTCTCTTCCTGCCATTCTAGGTTATAGCACCAATTTAATACTCACTCTATAGCCACTTCAAGACCACTACCTTCTTTGTTAGACTTTTTATACCCTTGAAAGACTGTATTGTTATTTTTCTGCCTTGTAGCTAAGTCACTGACCTCAACTAATTCTCCAGTCTTGTATATATCTATTCTATTTTCCTGTGCCTTATTTATAATTTTCTCTTGTGAATCTCATACATCCTTCTGAATACTCTTTCTTCTACTATTTGTTGATCAACTATACAACAAAAAAAGGGGGGGGGGTTCTATATTCTTTTTGCTGTTTTTCTATCATAAATGCTAATTTACCATGTAAAACCTGCTGTGTCTGACAAGTGAACTGTAACCGAAGTTGTAATATTTTGTTTGTTCTTGTTTTTTTTTTTTTTTTTTATGTGGAGAGTTTCTCCCCGGGCCTCTACTAAAAATGGACATATATCCAGTTAGACTAACCCGGTCAACAGATGTAAAATAAAATAAATAAATAAAATAAATGTTTCCTGTGGAACAAATGTCCCATCTGATTACCGTAATTTGTAGGCCACACTTATGCAGAGTCCAGGCAATTGTTGACACAGGTACTGCACAGCCAGTACTTGCTAGACATTGCTGCAACTCCATCAGTGTTGTGGCATGTTTCTAGGCAGCCCCCATGACAGTTTGTAACATGTATCGTCATATGTATTGGATGGCCATCTGTTTATTTTCTACATTAATGCTGTCCCATACTTCCTCATCACATACATGACTGTCTGCACTGTGTGCCATGGTATATGCAATGGTGAGGTAAGGCTACATGTCCCACTCCTGCGTGCTACCTGTTGGGTATGGTATCAATTCCGTGGCTTGCAAGATGAGTTGAAGCCATGGCAGCCTCTGTTGCAGGTGAGTGGGCAAATGTGATGGACATACTTCTTGGACAGCAGACCATTTCTTGGTGTGACATTGAGGACCTATACTTGATGTAAGATGCGTACTCATGAAGAGTGAATGCTGTCAGTACCTCAAAAGCTGCGTCCATAATATGTTATTTGGATTGTGTGAACATATATGCTTCCAGTGTTTGTTAACTCATTCCCTCCACCATTTTTAGTGTGTACTTTTAACTCTCAGTGGGTGTGGCTTAAGCCTTTAAAAACAAATTTATCACCTTACAGTTCTAACAAATACTCACTGACAGAGGTCAAATATCAATACAGTTGTGTTTGCTATCATGTATGCTTCAAGATAAAACATTCTGATATCTTGTACATAGCATGGTTTTGGAATTATTAATGCAAATATAAATAAGTAATATTTGATGCCTAGAGGAGCAATAGGAGGTAACTGCAGAAATGCCTGGAGGCGTCACTCGGCTGTAATGAGTTGTATTCCCCATATTTGCTGTCCTAATATAGGATTCCATATTACACATTCATTGTTCATATTAGGACCACATTACAGGTTGTAAAGGCTGTAGAATGTGGTATTGTGATATGCAGTTGTGAGGATTTGTAACAGTTGCCATTGTAATACTGGTATATACACTGCTGTAGCACTGTATAAGGGTGATGTTTCAGACATGTTCCTACTGTACGCCATTTGTCCCACCATTATGTTCATCTCTGTGCACACATCTTGCAATGACAGGTTGTTAGTTATATTGCAGGACTCTTACATACCTTTGAGAAATGCCACCATAGTCACCACTGTGATGCAGCAACAATAAGTGAACATGTACAGCATGCATTATTGGCAGGTGTGTTAAATGTGTTCATGGCAAATACCATGGCCATAGCATGGCCGGTGTATTGGCAAACCTGAACAAACAACACCATACTCACCAGCTACAGGCTGCTGCCCCAGAGATGTACCTGAGGGACCTATATAGCTGTGTGAGAGATGTGATGTCAGTAGCCACACCTGTGGCATTGGTACAGGGTGGGAGCAGCATTTCAGTACATCAACAGTACAAACCCACAGTACTAGAGATTATGCACATCTCACATATGCATTATTAAACTTTACAGATGCAGATGGATAAGCAACAGTGGTCTACTGATGTGCCATGTGACATTACCTGCATGCTCCTCATCCATTGTGTGGGTAGCACCCACCTCCACAATGCTATCAGCTGGGTCTTGACTTTGATGGCGAGCAGGTGCCCCGAGGCTGGCAAAGAGATCCTCAGCATGTGTCAGGGGGGACTGGATGGCATGACCTCCCCCTGTGGCTAGCTGGTCCCTCCTAACTGCAGCAGCACACTGATGGGCATGGCGGATGAGGTCAGTGCATTGATGTCGGACCTGCTCATAACTGCAATTATGCAGGTTGACATCATTTACCCTGTGGACAAGGTCATTCCACAGAGCAGTCCTCTCCTGCATATCATAGGCTGTATGGCCAAATAGGGTGTGGTGGTGCTGCACCAGGTAGTTGATAATCACATCATTTTCCTGGGGAGAATAAACTGGCAGCTGATCTCTAGACATGGTGCCTGAAAGACATAAAGAGGAACAAAAGGTCTAAGGACCTCATACTGCAAGGATATAATAGTTGTTAATTGACATCTCTGTCTCCCCCCACCATATCTGCAACAATAATCTGAACACACAACTCAACAGGTATGTTTACAGTAAACCTACTGTTGGGACATATATCGTATTGTACGACAAATAGTGCAATATGTTTCTAGTCATATTCAGTGTTGAAACACTATCATTGGTGGCCTGCTGCTAGCAATGCCACCTGTATGCCATTGTAAGGGCCACTATGGTTCCATATATGCATGTGTTCTGTTTTCTATTTGACTGCTCCAAATCTGGTGTTTTGTGTTAATGGGGATATCTATGCATGCTGTTAGAAGTAATCCTGGATTGTGTGGACTATTACTACCCACATATGTTATATAACTGTGACACAATAGCATGTTTGGGAAGGCTGTTCCCAGCAAATAGATCTCTCCCAACTCATCTGGCCATGTTACCAGGCCACAGCACATCTGGGACCCACTCCGGGACCTGATCATCTGCTGGTCATGAACTTCCTTCAGGTGGAACCACCTCAGGGGATAGTGTTTGTCCCTCCCCCCCAGGAGCACACATAGACAGGATCCTGTCACCTGAAGTCAGGTCCAGGGTCTGGTGCATAGGGATCTCCATAGAGACTTGTTGGATGTACTACACCACCTTGAGGCCCTTGGTACACAATTAAAGGGTCCGCATGCTCCTCCTGCTTAGCCCCCAGTGGCTGTATATCACATCATCGAAATCAGATATCATCGAATCACTTATCATTGAACTGACTTCATCGAACCGGAAAATATCGAAGTTGAAAAAAAAATGTGGAGTGCAGATCAACAACAAATTGCTCCATGCAGGGGGGGCAAGACTCCCTGCACCCCACATACACCCTGCCACTTAGGTATACCACTCCCCAGTTTGCACTTCGGTGCGCTACAGAGCGAAAACGGAAGATTTCCTTTTCCTACACTGTAGCGCAATCTCGGAGTTGGTATATTTAAGTAGCGGGGGGTGTGAGGAGTGCAGGGGGGCTTGCCCCCCTACCTACACCCTTACAGTGTCATATCCCCATTGGGAATTCCCATTAACAGCATTTCAATGTTTTCATAGTTTCATAGTTTCATAGTTTGGTACTAGGCTATCTGCCCTGGGGCATTTATAAGCCTAGCCATAGTGATGTGGCTTTCGCCACCCCATGTAATTGTACAAAAGTGAACAGAATAGATTTAGAATACTGTGCCTCTGTCTAGTAGTGACACAGTGAAGACCCCCTTACATAATAGAATTAGTTTACTGTGCCTCTGTCTAGTAGTGACACAGAGATGACCCCTGGAGTAAACCTACGATCTCCCATCCACTCGTCAAGATTTCTCTTGAAGAGAGTCAGTGAGGGGCTCTGCCTAACATAAACTGGGATTCTGTTCCAGAGTATGGGAAGCCTCTGAGTTATGAATCTGTCCCTCCAGCATGTCCGATTCATATTTGTGCTGAGGTTCAAATCTTTAGCTCTCGTGGTACTGATGGATTTGGATTTTTTGAGGTGGAGCATGTCCATCAATTCCTGGTTGGACATGGCCTTGTACATCAGGCACAGATCACCTCTGAGTAGGCGGTATGCTACTGAATAGAGCTGGAGTTTCTTTAGTCTGGCAGCATATGACATATGTTTGAAACCCTTGATCTTCTTGGTGAGGCACTTTTGGGGTCTCTCTAGCTGTTGCAAGTGCCGGGTGAGGTACATACCAAATGGGGCATTGTACTCAATCATGGGCCTGATAAGGGAGGAGTACAGGGGCACAATGACCTCCTTTGATCTGGATGTGAATCCCTTCATGATAAGGTGGGCAAGGTAGATAGTCTTTCTAACCACTTTGGAAATGTGGGTGTCGAATGAGAGGTCACTATCGACTTGGGTCCCCAGGTCTCTGATTACTTTTTCTGTACTCAGTGAGTTACCGCCTATGTGATAATTTGTGGGCACTTTGTTTTTCCCAAAGGGGATGACTATACATTTTTTTGGCATTTAGTTTAAGGCCATGACTCCGGCACCAGTTGTCCATTTCAGTGAGGCCTTTCTGTAGGATGTATGTGTCAGCTGGTGTATCGACTATGGCACCTAGTTTGCAGTCATCTGCGAACTTTGTCAGCCACAACCCTCCCATGTTTGCTTTCACATCTGAAAAATAAATGCCGAACAAGAGGAGCCCCAGGACAGAGCCCTGTGGGACACCACTTGTCACTGGCTTTGAGTCTGACATGGCTCCAGCGATTTTGACTTTATGGGTTCTATCCTTTAGCCAGTTTGCCACCCATCTTGTGACATATGGATTTACATTTAAGCTGTTGAGCTTGTCTATGATGCCAGAGTGGGGTATTGTGTCGAAAGCTTTAGCCAAGTCCAGGTAGGCCGTATGGACTGCTTTGCCCTCGTCAATGGCTCTAGTGACTGTTTCGAAAAAGTCAACCAGGTTTAAAAGGCATGATCTGCCTTTTACAAAGCCGAACTGGGTGGGATCAAGTGTCTGTAAGTCCCCAATGTCTCTGTTTATTAGTTCCATAATGATTCTTTCCATAGCTTTGCAGACCAGGCTGGTTAAGCTTATGGGGCGGTAGTTACCAGGGTCAGTAGAGGTGCCTCCTTTGTGGAGTGGGACTACTGTTGCTGTACGCCAGTTTTCAGGTACATATCCTGTAGTAAGGCTAAGGTTAAATAGCATTTTTATGTGCGGGTAAATAGCATTTTTATGTGCAGGTTTAGCTCCTCTTGGAGTTCACGTAGCACGCAACCTGGTATACGGTCGGGTCCCATTGATGCTGTGTTTTTATCTTTGCTGAGGGCGGTTCTCACCTGGACATATGAGATGACAGGGAGGTTACAGTCAGCTGGGATAAGTATTTCTTCTTTTGGGGGTGAGCAAGGGGAGAAATTTGCACTGAACCTGTCTGCCAGAATGTTGGCAATATCTGTGGGTTCAGTGTATTTTTTGTCATTGTGAACTAACTCTGAACATATCTGAGGGTTTCCGCCCAGGTTTCTAACATACCTGAAGAAGGCCTTGTGGTTATCTTTAGTGTCCATAGCGATTTTTCTCTCAAAGTTGGCCTTGGATGTTTTTATGAGAGAATGTAGCTTTTTACTAGTGCTGATCAGAGATGCCTTCACTTTATGGGATTTTGCTCTGTCGTGTAGAAGCTTCCTTCTTTTGTTATACAATTTGTTTATGGCTGGGGTCCACCAGACAGGATACCTGCCCTTGGTGGAAAGGGTCTTGGTTTTATTTGGGATTGCATGATCCATGCATTCTTGGAGATGTCCATAGAAAGCATTTGTGAAGGATTCTGCATTGTGGGATGTGGTTTCCACTGTCCCAGTGGGCTTAAAGGATACCATCTCAGTTTTAAGAAGTGTAAAGTTGGCTTTTGAGAAGTTTCTCACTGTAGTCTTTTGTGTTGGGGGTGGAGGTGGGATATGTATATCCAGGGTGATTAGTTTGTGGTCAGACCTCACTAGTGAAGGGTATACTTTCGGTGTGGAGCACTTTGCCCCATGTTTGTGATGATCAGGTCTAGTATATTATCTCCCCTTGTGGGAGAGGTGACTAGCTGTTCCACTGCATTTGAATTTATGAATTCCAGGAACCTTTGGGCTAGGGTGTTTGGGCTAGAATAATGCACCCAGTCTATGTTAGGGTAGTTGAAGTCTCCCAATATGATGGTGTTTGGTGAGACATTCATATCCTCCAATGTCTTCAGGAAGGCTGAGTGGGGTTCCTGAGATTGGGAGGGTGGTCTGTAACATGCTACCAGTTGTATAGCAGTTTTGCCTATGGTTAGTTGCACCTGGATGGTCTCTGATGCTTCATGTTCATAGGTTCATAGGTTCATACTAGGCTATCTGCCCTGAGGCAATTATAAGCCTAGCTCGATTCTGTATGGCTTACACCACCCCTTGATTTGAGTATACTGTGCCCTTTTTAAGGTTTCGTTTACTGTGCCTCTGTCTAATAGTGACACGGGAGTAATCCCTGGGACAAACCTACGATCCCCCATCCACCTATTGAGATTCTTCTTGAAGAGATTCAGTGAGGTGCTCTGCCTCACATGAACTGGAATTCTATTCCAGAGCGAAGGGAGCCTCTGGGTTATGAACCTGTCCCTCCAGCAAGTTCTATTTATTTCTGTGCGGAGGTTCAAGTCCCTCAAGTGTGTGGCTCTAAGGGATTTAGATTTACTGAGGTGGAGCATGTCCATTAATTCTGGATTTGACACAGCTTTGTATGTCAGGCATAGATCGCCTCGAAGTAGGCGGTATGCATCTGAGTAGAGCTGGAGTTTTTTTAACCGAGCAGCATATGGCATCTGTTTGAGACCCTTGATCCTCTTGGTGAGATACTTTTGGGGTCTTTCTAATTGCTGCATGTGTTGCCGCTAACCTGGAGGTGTGGGTGTCCTTGATGAATATGGACACTCCCTTTCCCTTTTTGGTTTGGCCCGAGTTTTGGGACTGAAAAGCATGATACAAGGTATAGCCTGGTAGTGCTCGGGTGCTCTCAGGAGCCTTGAACCAGGTTTCAGTTACTGCACAGACATCGATGTCCACCATACTGAGGAGTGCTTTGAGAGCCTGCATCTTGAGATTTAGACTTCTGGCGTTGAGCAGCATTACCCTTAATTTTTTTCCATTTTTGCTTTCTAAGGAGGTGGGTTTGTCTTTTGAGCCTTGCCTAAAAAAGGCACTATGGGGGAGGCAAGAGCCTTAGTCAATATCTGGAAGCCCAGTGGTGACAGATGCAAGCTGTCCCTTGCGAAGCAGCATGGCTTGTCCAGCATGTCATCCCAAGCAGACAGACATTGGATCCCCCTAGAATGACACCAGTATTTGAGCCAATTATTAAAGCTGGTCATCTTGTCTTTGTATTGTGGCATCATTCTTGGTGAGGGCAAGATGCTGCTCAGGGTCAGGGTAATACCAGCCTGAGCTACATAATCAGAGAGCTCTTCTATGTCTCTTTTCATGTAGTCCAGGGAGGTACGTCTCAGGTCATTCACGCCGGCATGGACAATGACGGAGTCATATTTGTACTTGCTTTGGAGTGACCTGAGTGCGTGTGTTATGTGGCAGATCCTAGCTCCCGATAAGCAACTCACCATTACCCTTTCCTTGTTCAGCCTGGTAAGTGGAACGTCAGAGTGCCTGACTATAGAGTCACCTATTACTAGTGTATCAGGCATGGTGTTTGGCCTTAAGGGCTGTGATTGTTTGACACACTGATTTATTGAAGTATGTGATGCATGTGTTATGTTTTGAAGTGGTGGATTTTTGGGTGTCTGCTTTGGGAGCCTCTGTTGTTTTGGTAACCTGCGTTCGATGAAGTCTGTTCGATGTTAAGTGATTCTATGATGTCTGCTTTTGAAGATGTGATATAAACCCACTCCCCAGCTCAGGCACCTTCAGGGCCATGAAGGTGCAGTTGTGACTGCACATGGGTGGGGACCTTGGTCCCACTGTTTCCATTTGGGGGCTCATGAGCTTCCATTTTCCAAACACCACTCCCCATCCAAGATGTTTACCCACCACATGTGTCATATACTACCCCTGCAAGCTATCTTGTCAGTCTTCTAACCTAGCCTACCTCCCCAAATATACCTGCTATCCTTACCCAACATACCAATCTCACCTTTACAAACAAGTGCAATGTGTTCCCAACATGGATTTCACACCAGACATAACTGTCCATTTCGCATCCGCTTTCAACTGCATATATATATATATATATATATATATATATATATATATATATATATATGTGTGTGTGTGTGTGTTTGTGTGTGTGTGTGTGTGTATAAATATGTGTGATGTTATCTCAAACATATCATGCAGCAGTCATTCAACAGAAGGAGAAATGTATTTATGTATGTGTATATATATATATGTATATATTTATCTATATATTTATATATATATATATATATATATATATATATATATATATATATATATATATATATATATATGTGTGTGTGTGTGTGTGTGTGTTTGTTTGTATATATGTAGACATACACGTGTATATATATATATATATATATATATATATATATATATATAAATATAAATAAATATATATATATATATATATATATATATATATATTTTTGTTTTTATATATATATATATATATACATATATATATATATGTGTGTGTGTGTGTGTGTGTGTGTGTGTGTGTGTGTGTGTGTGTGTGTGGAGTGCATTCAAACATCAGGTCCACACTTTCTAAATCTCCTTCCTCCACAGCTACACTGTTCTGCCTTGTTACAAAACAGAAGGGTATCACATGTGGACACAGCCTAACATTAGGGGGGCATATATAAGGACAGATTGCAGGTAAGCCTATTACAAACCTATGAAGTTTGTACATAATACATTTCATGTTAACATGACTGTCCTGAAGGTGGTGGGGTCTGAAATTCATGTCTCTATCATAACTTCATTACTTCCACCTCCAGCTATTTGCCACACTAATATACATGTCTTGAGGTACAGAACACACATTATGATGGCTTACATCTTGTCATTCAGTACTGATCTGCACAGTTGACAGGTATGGCCCACTGCCCACAGGGCCAGATGCTATGTCCATAGCAGTTGTACAGCAGGACATCATTACAGAAACAGGTCTTGATGGCACATATAAATCCACATCATCTATCCCATTATTACATGCATGCACATTTCACATACCTGTTGTAGTACTGTCCTCTCTTCTATGTGCACTTTATGTGTCCCTTGTTTTATATAATTTTGGTTTGGTTTGGTTTGTAGTTTTATTCTCTCTCTCTCTCTTTCTCCACTACATGGATTGAGCTGCTTTGACTAGGTTGCAGCATGAATTTTGTAGGGGATCCTCATGATCAGGTGACTTGCTAATTGCATGCAGCCAGCTGTATAATACTTCCAATTACCACTATCATGGCAACCCACTACTATAAATTAATACATCATGTGGGAGTTGTCCCTTTACCTTTCCTGTATGGATGACATCCTGCCTTTGTGTGGGCAGCAGAGTTATAGACAGCAGGTAACAATACCTCTTACAACAGGACTTGCAGACACAGGCCAACTACATATTTGAATAAGGTTCCAGACCTACAGACAGTGTGAGCGTTGTTGTTATATGCATTGAATACCTCTAGTTTTACAGGGTTTATGTATATATGCTAGTTTTGTATGGAATGCAGTCTGTCTGCATAGTTCTCAACTGTGGGCCTCTCCACATGATGGCCAGAGGATTGGATGCTATGTTTTGCCTGTTCACTACACAGGTCTTATCTCTAATATATCAGTGGCATTGTTTCTGTTGAGTGCAATCAGTACATGGCTACATCCATTTGTGTTTCTGACTTCATATTCCTGAATAAGGGTATGTTGCAACCAATCCTGTAACACCAGCAACTTACACAGTGTATAACAGCAATATTGCAAATATGGCCCTGTGTTCCAGCCTCTGTCCTCCATCTATATACCAGGCTTTGTCCATATGTCATGCAGTAACAGGTTGTTAAGTAGTGGCCTATCATTATTTAGTGCTGGCATTCCTGCTATCATTCCAGTGATGTTGTGGACTCCCACACAATTTGTGGGGTATGGTCCATATATAGGAGGGCTACAGCTGGACAAAACGCATGTGACCTTTTACAGTCCAGAGGTCAGTGTGTATGTAAAACACTGTTATATGGCCTTGTAAGTCATTTTATGAGGGAGGGGTATGCACCATTTAACCTAGGCTGTTACAACATGTGAGGGGTATCAGTAGTAAGACACATGAAGGTATATGGCTGCACATTTTCATACATTTCACCATGGGAACAGTGGTGGGCTACAGCTTACTGTCTTGCAGACAGTTCTGTTTGTGTGATAGTGATGTTTTCAGTTAAGCATTGTTATGTAACAGATACATTTTCATTGTGACAACTTGATTCTTTCCCCCCTAGGGATTGAATACAGAGTGTAATTGGAGGCTGCTGAACTACATCTGTAATTAATAAGTGTTGATGGATTCCTGTCTTCAAGTCAAGTGTTTTTGTGCTGTTGTACTAGTTGAAGGCCTTAGCCTGGACAGCAACATATGTTATGTTTTCAGATTACTGTATCAAATGTTTTGTTTGAGAGCTGCATTACTCAGTTATTATGTATTTCATACACCTAACTGCTATATGAAATGGCATATACAACTGAAATAGTACACAAATAAACATTTCTTTGTATGCAAACTTGTGTCTGGTGTCATATCATTTGACTTGTCTGTGGGTATATGTTTCATGCAATAATTGCCTTTTGTATGAAAGAATCAAACACTGGCCATTTTAAAAGTTGGCAACTGTAGGAATATGGGCTGTTTAATATGCTGTGCACCCTCTAAATATATATCTTCTCATACATATCTATAAGTAGTAATATAAGAAGTTAGACAAAAACTTCATATCCCAACTATTCATAATCTCAAAACTTCCCGCTCAAAAAAATTCTTTAATCCAGATAGTTTCCTTAATGAATTGCAAGCATGTGACTGGTCACCGCTGACCCATCTTGAACTTGATGAGGCTGTGACCTACTTCAACACTAACTTTCTTCATATACTAGACTACCATGCACCTTACCGTTCCACTAGAATAAGAACCAAATCTGCCCCATGGCTAACTAAACAAACTAAGCAAAAAATGCTCATTAGAAACAAAATATGGGCTAAATGGAGGGCTACCAAATGTCCATCTGATCACCTCCTCTTTAAACAATTAAGAAATACCACCAAGAAGGACACTCTTAGAGATAAAAAAGACTTCTACCTTCACCTCCAACAATCCACTCAACAAACTCCACAAAAATTTTGGTCAGGGATAAACAAACTTCTTCAGCCAGGACACTCTACTACTCCTGCCCCATTAGCTTTCAACCATAATAATTCCAACCTGATCCCTGATGCCTTTAATAACTACTTTACAGAAGCCATTCAATCCCTAGCCAATTCTCTACCTCCAACTATTGTCTTCTCACCAAATACTACCATCTCCTACCTTTCATATACACCCTGTTCCTACATCTCTTATCTATAAGCTACTTAAAAAACTGAAACCTTACACCCCATCTGCCGACCATCTCCCATCTGAATACCTACAAATTGCCACAAAAGCTATAGACTACCCCATATCTATCCTTATTAACAGAACTATCTCTGAAGGTAAAATCCCTACCATATGGAAAGTATCCCACATCATCCCTCTACTTAAAGGTGGATCTTCAATTGAGCTTTCTAACTATAGACCTATTGCCTTACTCTCTCCATTAGCTAAGATAATGGAAAAATGTATTCACAAACAACTACTCAACCACCTACTACAAAATAATCTACTAACCAACTGCCAACATGGCTTTAGACCATTCCACAGCACAACAACTGCCCTTCTATCCTTCACTGACTCTATAAATAAAAATCGTAACATTAACTCCTTTTCCTCTGCGCTGTTTATAGACCTGTCAAAAACCTTTGATATGGTTAACCATAACTTACTTCTAGACAAACTAAAGTATCATTCTCTTGATCCACTAGCATTACAATGGTTTAGGTATTATCTTCAAAACAGACAGCAAGCAGTACTTTGGAATAACAAATTGTCTTCATTACTTCCAGCAAATATTGGAGTCCCACAAGGCTCTATCTTAGGTCCCCTTCTTTTTTCCTTATTTATTAATGACCTCCATATGAACATACCTCAAGCCACCTGCATTCAATATGCAGATGACTCAACCTTAATCTGTACTGCTACAAACATAGCCTCCCTCCAGTCCCTCACCCAAACTGTTTTCCAAAATGTAGAAAAATGGTTTATGCAACATTGCCTCCTCCTTAATCCCAAAAAAAAAAAACAAAACTACTGCTTTTTACTTCAACTCATAAATCACCCACTCAATTCTTCTCTATAACCTCTAACAATGCTACAAACATAACCCCAGATACTACCACCCACCTACTAGGTGTTACAATTGATAACCGTCTTAACTATGATGACCGTATTAACTCCACCATAAAGACTGTTAACAAAAAACTTGGAACTCTCTCTAGAATTAAACCCTTCCTTACCCCCTCTGCCAGGAAAACTATTGCCCAGACCCACCTCATTTCTACCCTTTTCTATGCCTCTGCTATATATACAAACCTATCTAAAAACATCTCAAAACTTTCTACCTGTTATAATAGCATAGCTAGATTCATCACAAGCTCTCCATTTCAAACTCACCATTGCTTTAACCTCAAACAACTAGGATGGCTAGAATTGCAGAACCATATACTCTGTCAACAGTTACTTATCACTCAAAAGATCCTATACCACCCCAATAGCACCCCTATCCTCACTAATCTGATTTCACCATATAAAAATCTAGCTACACAACATTCTGCAAATAAACTCCTGGTCTCCTCGATTAAATCAAACAACAAAGCTGGTGACTCACTTTTCTCAAACACTACAGGTAAAAACTGGAATCAGCTCCCTCCTGAACTTTCTACCCTAGCTTCTACTTCTCTATTCAAAAAACATATTATTAAAGAACATCTTAAAACTCAGTGGCTTTGTCCTTGTGCTAACCCAGACTGAAACATTTTTCCCCTCCTGATCATACACCTTCCCCTCTGCCCTAACCTACACCTCACAATCTACTTACTTCACTTTTTTTCTCATAGTAATAGGATAAAATATAAGGACTTGACTCTGTTTGATCATACCCAACTTGTGTTTAGTGTACTTGTTTTTTTTATTTAGTTTAACTTTTAGCATAATGTCTATAGTCAATATTTTTAATACTGTATTTTTTTCTTTAACCAATACTACCTCTGTACTGTTATTATACATGTCTTTGTTATATATTGTTAACTTTGTTATTGTTCTTGCTTGGAGCTTTTCTCCCCGGGCCTCTACTGAAAATGGACATATATCCAGTTAGACTAGCCAGGTCAACAAATGTAAAATAAAATAAAATAAATAAAATAAATAAATATGTATATGTGTATGTATGTGTATATACATATATATATATATATATATATATATATATATATATATATATATATATACATGTATATGTATATATGTGTGTGTATGTATGCATCATGGGAATGTTTACTGCTTCTACATTGTGCATTCCCTATGTTAGATAGACTGTTCTGCATGATATGTTATTGATATCATCCTGACATCATACAGCTGAGATGGATTACTGTTAACTTGTTGTGGCCATGTTGTGTAGGGTCCTGGGTCTGAGACTTGCAAGTGTTGGTTATTACTGTTCAGCTGTGGAGGAGGGGATGATATCAATAATTACAATAGTTACTTATTTTGGGCCTCTTCACCCCCATTAACAGTGCCTTTGGTCAGATGTTTTGCAATGAGAGGTTCAGAGTGTGTATCTAATGTGCAAATGCAATACACATTTATATTATATATATGTATATATATATATATATATATATATATATATATATATATATATATATATATATATATATATATATATTATATATATATATATATATATATATATATATATATATATATATATATACATATATATGTAGATATATATATATATTATATATATATATATATATATACATACATACATTTACATATATAAATACATTTGGAAAAACAAAAAACAGTTGAAAATACACGTAAGGAACTGGTCACTGTTTAATGAAATAAAATGGAGGTAAAATTTTCAAACAACTTATATAAATGCATTACACCTACTGTTGAATGAATGTGCTAGATGATATGTTTGAGAAAAACATCACATTTATTTACATCTGAAATGGTTTAGTGGTAAATAATTTTGGCTATAGTGTGCATGGTCCTACGTTTAGACTTGCAAGGGCTGATTATTTTGTTGCTGGGCAGAACAGGGGCTGTTGGAGACAGAGTGATTAAGGCACTTTAAAGCAGTTGTAAGCAGGTTTGCACGGGTTTGCACGGAGCTAAGCGATTCTTACGTGAGCTTAGCTTAGCTTACGTTTGCTTACGGCCACTTATGGCCACTTAAACCTGCGCTAATTTCAAATAAAGAAAATAAAAATGGAAGATAGGAAAATGGTGAAATTGGGGCAAGTAGGGGACAAACAAAAGGAGAATCAGGTAGGGATGTGCAGGACAGGTGCAGGAAAGGACCATAGTGTTGCATTTCTTTGGCAGCAACAGCTACTTTCAATGTGGGCAATTTAGAATTTGGAGCCTCACACACTACAGTGAGGTGTATGGGCATCATACTGTATGGATGATTGGCAGGGTTAGATTGTGTGATGGGTGCATGTCCCTGGGCAGAATGCAGAGCTATGTAACAGATGTGATTTTTTTGGTGGGATGTTAAGGAAGGATTATAGATAAGTGTGGTGAGGGAGATTGGGTAGGAGAGGTTGCATTTGCAGACAGACAAGACAGACAAGACAGCAGACAGGGGTTGTGTATGACACATGGGGGTAAACACCTTGTCGGGGAGGATGGTTGGGAATCCGAGGCTCATGAGCCCCCCTCCCCAGATGGTAGTAGTGGCACTGATGTCCCCACCAGTGGCAGTCACCACTGATCCTTCACAGCCCCGAAGATGGCTGTCCTGGGGGCTGGGCTGGAGGGGCCGCCTGCCCCTCTAGCTGTGCCAGCCTGCCCTCCACCTGGCACAGGCGGTCATTCAGCTCCATCTGGAGGACACAGTGCATCATGCCACAGACCTCGTCTCAGGTGACAGCATCCTCATTGCGCCCACTTGCAGGAGGGGAGAACCCCATTCCCTGCAACGGTTCCACCCGAGGGTGGTGCAGGACCAGCAGATGCGGGAGGTCTGGGTTGGGTCCCAGACTTGCTGGGACCCGGTGTCTCAGCCAGGTGGAGTGGAAGAGCTGGATCCACTAGGATCTGCCTTCCCATATGTGCTATGGTGTGGAAATTAACAATGAATATTGGTTAGTTATACACAACATATTACAACATTAGTCAAAATAGTATGCATGGATATTCCCATTTATCCAACACAGTGGAATTATAACAGTGCCATAGCAAACAGAACCCATGCATATACGGAATTGCATTCAGAGTTGCAACAGCATGCCAGTTAGTGGTATGTCAGGCAGGCAATAAAATGATTATTCAACAGAGAATATTAGTATGCACACAGTTTAAACAATGGTAAAACTAATGGAACAATGGTCCCAGTAGTAGAGGTTTGTTTAGGAATATATCCATGTTGGTTTCAGTGTGATGGTTGGATAAGTTCCATGGTGGGGGAAGCGAAAATATTCAATTGACAACTGCTATCAAGTATATTTGTCAGTACACTACTGTTCACTACTCTACATTCTGACCACACTTACACTCTACCTGGGCCATGGGGCTGCTACAGCAGACCAACAGCTGTAGACATCAACAGAGCAATTGTAACCTTATTTTAGTTATACACATCAGACCTGTTTCTATACCAATTTTTTTACCTGTGGGCCCTGTGCAGATGAACTGTGTGCACATTACATTGCTGTTTCTACACATATTTCAGATTAACAAATTAGTTGCAGGCCCTGGAATGTGTGGTGTGCCTTTCACATACATCTACTGTGACATTCTCTGTGTGCAGGTTTCTTGGTGACTGGGGAAACTTTCCGTGACAGCATGACAATTGAGGGGCTTGTC
The DNA here is from genome assembly GCF_019279795.1 of Protopterus annectens. Taxonomy (NCBI): domain Eukaryota; kingdom Metazoa; phylum Chordata; order Ceratodontiformes; family Protopteridae; genus Protopterus; species Protopterus annectens. The sequence goes on along the minus strand of NC_056733.1, from coordinate 1,984,621,280 downwards.
TGGGCCAGACTGCAGAGTGTGGATGTGTAGCTGGCATCTATTTGTAGGACTGGGGCTGATAAACACAGCAATTGTACACCTTTCATAGTTATACACATCATGCTAGTATTTCTATTCAGATTTCTTTACCTCTGTGCCCTGTATGGAAAATGTTATGTGTTGCAGTACATTACTTTTTCTATTCAGATTGCAGTTTACAACAGTAGAACCAGATTGAGATGTTAGTGTCAGTAAATCAAGAAAACAGGCAGCACCAAATGGGGAAATATTTAGTGTTAGTGCCAGTCCCTGGATTCAAACCGTGGTGTGTATGCAAAATTGAACTACATGCCAATTCCTTATCAGATGGAGCCTACTGGGGAAGTGCTGTGTGTTGCTTGCGATATTTCAATCTAGTACATATTTTTGTGCACAGTTCTTTTATTATGACATGTTGCATTATTTGTTTCCCATTTCAGTACAAATTATGCATACATAACAGACATTGGTGTCACTGTTTGTGAAACATGTGCACATTAGCTGGATTGCACATTTAACTGTTTTACATCTAAATATTGCAATTTAGATTCCTGAGTACACAGTGTAGGTTTTAAGTCTGTACCTGTTAGCCTTAAACAATTTTTCAGAACATTCACAGCTACATACAGCTGAAATTGAAAGGTTAACACAATACACTGCTGGCAGACAAACAAGTAAAACACATTCTGATGGCAATATGTACTGTTGCTTTTTTCATTTATTTGACATGCCCATTCTAAAGTATGCAGACAAGCAGTGCTAACTCAGTTCACCTCGGTTAATGCATTCTGCAGAACTTGCACATTTCTATTTTTCAGGCACAAATGAGATGACACACACCAGTGTTTGGGATCACCTTTATTAGTTTTGACATACATATCTATGTACTACTCAGAAATCCACAGTTACTATTCCTGCATAATCTGCACAGGGAAACGCTTTTCATTTCTGTTACAGTAGCCCTGACATGGCACTTTCTTGGCAGGTTCACTCAGATACACTCATACATATTCTAATATTCCTCTCCTGCATATTGTACCTTGTTTGCCACTGACATCTGTATTACACAGCAGCTGGGAATACTCCATTGTAACACTGGCAACCTGACACAGGCATTTATTCCTGACTTTTACAGCACAATTATATATACAGGCGGTATTACCATTGCTATAATTTTGATTTCTTACTGCTAATAGTAGGAGGTATTGTGTACTCACCATACTGCCGATGCAGCCAGGCCTGTCGCTGGGCATGAACCTCAACATTCTGGGACCTCTCCACAGCAGCTGTATGGGGAGACATCACACATTAATCACACCTGCACAGTCACAAGTTGAACTTTTTCCATACTTAGAGATACATAAGACTGCATACTTACAGACAGGTGGGACATACTGCGCTCGAGCTTCTTGGATCCACTGGTTCAAGAGTGCACCTCTCCTCTGCTTCAGGTTGTTATGGTGGTGATGTACCCACTCACCAGTCCGGGATATGCCATTGGCACTGGTGAGATCACGTGAAAGCTGGTCTCAGGCCTCTGCTTTGTACTGCAAGCCCTGGTACTGGCCCTGCAGCAGCCTGCCATCATGTTTTTTTACTAGGAGCCCAACCATGACCCTGGACTCCTGGATGCCTCAACGTTGCACTCGGAAGTGAACACCTTTACCGACACCAGACATTTTGTTCATGCTGTGTGCGGTTTAAATAGGGCAGTTTTCCTTCACTTTTTCTTGATTGGCCAGTTTTAATATGCTGAACTATGCTTAGATCTGTGCAAATCTGCATAGCAATGCTTATACCAGGTAAGCAGTGCTGAAAGCCGGTAAGCAGTGCTTACACTAGCAAATTATTGCTTAAATCTATTTTTCTCATTAAATTTATAAATTATTTTTTACATTTATATTTTACATATTCCCACCCCTACTGTGCTATATGTGAGCCATATGATTGACATCTATCATTTAAATTCCTTAAAAGTTTATTAAATAATTTGGTAGAGGGGGGGTTTTGAACCGAGCATGTTCTGCATGCTATACCATGGCAGTACTACTATGCTACAGCAGCTTGATGAAGTTTTCTATCACAGCAGCACTTGTCTATCATTTTCAGAATTTAAGCCAGGCTGAGCATAGCGGCGTATCGAGCAAACAATTTGCGCACTGCTTAAATTTCGGATTTATTTGATTAAAAAAAATAATTTACATTTTTTTTTTATTTTTATTGCTTTTCTCTTGCCTTACCTCTTCCATACATGTAGGGCAAAAGTGCATACATTTGGGGGTGTGCACTTGAAGGCTGCTGCCTTCTAGGTGTTTGTGTTTTTTTTATTCAGTGTCTGCCGACACTGAAATGATACCTACTTACATTTCAGTGTCTGCAGACACTCATTTACTATATAATATTAGAGACAGGCTCTAATATTATATAGCTTGACACTCATCTGTGTTACAAAGTGTCCTACAGCACTTTCTGAGTGAAGTGGGTGTGTTACATGTGCAGGCACTGCTGACACACGCCCCCTGTGCTCACTCCTGGTTCATGTCCATTTAGATTAAATAGCAGTGCGTCTTCATGCATATGCAAGTGTTAAATGAAAAAATACTGTAATAAAAAGATCAATACACAGGAGGTTCAGGTTCAGGTTCTTTACTAGTGTACACCACGATGCAAAAAACGTACAAGTACAGAATTTTGTCTGAATGAAACAGGAAGAACACAACTTTTATAGTATTTCTTACTAGTATTAACCCACTAGGCTGACGTAGTCAGTCACAAGGGGTTTTACATCATTTTAGCTTACAATATTCTATTCATCTAAAATGCTGATACTACATTTTGCTTAAAAAGTTTTTCTGGTAAACAACGTGGCCTTGCTAGCCACCTGGTTAGTTACAATACCCTTTTACAAAAGTTTCCACTCAAGGTTCTAAATTATTTCGAACATAATAGCAGATACAGTTCTCAATACATTTCTCTTGTTACATGTTATCACTTCTTCCTTGCAGCCGGTGCGTTATCTAGCAACATATACAAGGTTGATTGCTCAAGCGGAAAAGAGCAGAAGATTCTCATTATTTCACACATTTAATTTCCTGACCCAGCAGATAATCACTTGTGAGAAGCATAAACATTAATTCTTGCTGAGCTAGCAGCTGCTGGGGTCAGAGGAAAACTTGCAAAAGGCACACTGCAGTTTCCAAAAGCTTCTTGCAGTTTCATATGAATTCATTTTTCTTGTCATAACATTAATAGAATAAAATGCATTATATCTTTTTTATTTCTTAATAAGCACTAAACATATACATTAATACATATTTTTCTAACATTTTCCCCCTGTTAATACTTTTTATTCTATTCTAAGAAGTTTAAATGATTTTTATTTCTTCTCCTAACCTCTTCCACTTGGGACTTGCAGTTAAGAGAGTCATTCAGTTTAGACTTCAAGGAGAATTTCATTTGGAACCAATTCCTCAAGTTCAATGTCTTGATACAAGGTTTCAGAGACAGACATATCTATAAAATCTTTAATTAATCTTTTCATGCAGGGGATTCCACAACAAACACATGCTCCTAATAGGAGTAAACCCACACAAATGGCAATCAGAATATTCATTAGGATGGAACCCCCCCCCAAACAGATTCTGGAAAAAATCCGTCAGAGGGTTTGGGCCTGGTTTGTTCATGGACGACACTTGCTGAATCACCTCCAGGTGGTCGTTGATTTCATGTCTATTATCTGGTATGTACACACAGCATTCTTCTTTGATAAGCACGCATGTACCACCTCTCGCCACTAGGGTGAAGTCAAGAGCCATCCAATTTTGCAACACAACAGTTCTCATGGCATTCAGTTCATCAGTCACTAATTCAAGAGCAGAAAAAGTTGCATTACTCATTACTTCGAGAAGTTTCGACAGTTTTCTCAGCTCCCAAATTGATTTGACTGCACCATACGCTGGGAGTATACCTGCCCAAGATATAACACTGTCACTCAAGTCCATATGAGTCAATTTGTCTTTGTCCTTCATGGAATTATGGTCTTTCCAACCTGCTTCAACTCACCCTACTGGATTCACAGGTTTCTCGACTGGATCTTTGGTTTTCTTGGAAACATCTCTCACATTCCGTATTTTACCCAGAGGTAATTCCGCAGTGTGTCGTATGGACGGAACCAGGTAGCCCAAAATACAACTGCCGTGCCAATTCTCTGGCAGCCATTTGTATGCCTTTTTCCCACACACAAAATAACAGTTTTCAACTTTAGTGCTAATACGCACCAACCCTGCATGAAACATTTTCTTATCTATGATTGACAATTGTTTAATCAAAACAGGATTTCTTTGTACTTCATTCAATGTCGTTTTCATTGAGTTCAAATATGAATTATAGTTAGTATTGCAAACAGTACCCCCACTTTTAGTCTTAATATAACATTTATAAGATATTGTTATGTTACAGTTACTCCAGCCCACATGGAAAGTATCATTCTTGAAAAAACACACAATCCCTTTTTGTGTAACAGGTAAATACAATGCTATTTTATCCTGTGAACTCACAGTTCCTGTGTCAAAAAGCAAATTCTCCCAAGTCTCATTGATCCCTAAAGGAACAGCGGACATTAGTAGTCCTCCATATCCTGTTGGTATAGCTGTACAAACCCAGCAGTTTGAAATGTTCATAGTCTCAGCATATACAGGTTTAATTGCTAGGTATGTGTTAAAGTTTGGATGCCAGTCTATGGATGTCTCATCACGTTTATCCAGTTTTACTTGTGTGGTTGAGAAATTAAAAAAACACAACAGAAAAAAAAATGTCAAAAGTACAGTCAACAAGTGTGCGCTCAATAATATGATTATGCAACATTTTTGAGGTCGGTCTGCATTCTTATATTTGGCCATTTTGTTCTTGTTGCATAACAGTTACAATGTTTTTATCAATTTGAAAGTTCTTTACCAGTTTACAGTGCGTCAAATGGATCCAGGTTGACTTTTCGGCTATTTTGACTGTAGTAGGCGTGGCCAGCAGTACCTGGTATGGTCCTTCCTACTTCGGGCTTGCCAAATTCTTCCTCTCTGTTACCTTCACCCAGATACAGGACCCCGGGGCTAGAATCGCTTCCAATGGTCTGGTCTGTTCTTTATCTGAAAAAGAGTTAAACTGCAAGAGAGATTTATTTGTTAACAGTTTCCTCATATAACTAGCTAGTGAACTATCAGCCTCCTGGTCTGCAGGCATGAGAGCTTTCCACTGAGGTACATAATATGCCCTCCCAAACACCATTTCAAAAGGAGTTAAACCCTTTGCATTTGGAACTGTTCGCATACTCAGCAGTGCCAGAGGCAGACAGTGCACCCAGTTCTTTTGGGTTTCATTGACTAACTTTCTAAGTTTGTTCTTGAGGACTCCATTGTGCCTCTCCACCAGTCCTGCAGACTGAGGGTAATAAGCACAATGGTTCTTAAGGGAAATCCCAAAGAAGCGTCCCAACTGTTGCATGGTTTGATTCACAAAATGTGTACCATTGTCACTATAAATTCTCTCTGGTATGCCAAATCTAGGAATAATCTCTTTTATAAGGGCTTTCGCCACTGTTGTTGCATCCAGATTCTTGGTCGGAAAAGCTTCCACCCATCTAGAAAACATATCTACAATGACAAGGCAGTACTTTTTGTTATCACATTTGTTCAGTTCTATAAAATCCATACAAATAGTATGGAACGGATATGGCGGTGTAGGAAAACTTCCTTGTTTAGGTTTAAATGCCCCTTGTGCATGATGTTTGTTACAAATATTACATGCCGCACAAAATCTTTTTGTGTAATTTGTGAATCCATATGTTTGGAATACTCGGTTTACTAACTGTACCATCCCCCCTGTTGAGACATGGCACTGCCCATGGCTCAAGAAAGCTGCATATCTAAACAAATTAGATGGCAAAATTGTTTTTTTTCTCTTTGGAGATGTACAGCCCGTTTTCAAGGATTGCTCTTCGTTTTTCCCATTTTTGTTTCTCTGCTTTTGTAGTAAGCGTCTGCATTGTTTTTAACATTTCTAGGTCTAAAATTTCAGAGGGTTGTAATTCCTCATCTAAAAGTAAAGTTTCTGAGTCTGAAGCTGCTTGCTTCGCAGCTGCATCAGCTCTCGCATTACCTTTTGAAATTCTGTTCTGCTGTTTCGCATGAGCTACGCATTTGCAAATAGCTACTTTAGTAGGTAACTGAATAGATTCTAACAATTCTAAAATAAATTGCGCATGATTAATTGGTTTACCACTAGATGTTATCATCCCTCTATTTTTCCACTGCTGTGCAAAAACATGTACAGTAGAAAAAGCATACTGACTGTCAGTATATATGTTTACACATTTGTCTTTTGCTAAGGTACAAGCTCGTGTTAAGGCAATCAATTCTGCTGCTTGTGCAGACAAGTTATGTGGTAAGGATTGGGCTTCTAAGGTTTCAGTGTCTGTAACTATTGCATACCCCACTATATTTTTCCCTGTAGGGGCCCTTCTGCATGAGCCGTCCACGTAATATGTCACCTCGGCCTTATCCAAGGGAATATCCATGAGATCTTGTCTGGGTAATGTTTTCTGCTCAATTTCCTGCAGGCAACTGTGTGGTGTGCCATCCACAGGAGTTGGGAGCAAAGTTGATGGATTTAATGTCGTGCATCATTCAATTGTCATATGAGGTTGGCTCAACAGTATAGTCATACAGGAAAGATGTCTGGCAGGAGAGAGATATGCTACTTTTTCTTGCAGTAAAATTATCGTGACTGCATGAGGCACTCTCAATGTGAGAGGGTGGAATAACACCACTGAGGCTGAAGCCTGTATTGCCATTGCAGCTGCGACCACTGCTTGTACACAGTGGGGCAAGGATCACGCCACTGGGTCTAACTGTGATGAATAGTAAGCTATGGGGCGTTGCTTATCCCCATGTTGTTGTGTCAACACTGATGTCATATATCCTTGTTTACAGTCTACAGTTTGAAAGAAACGTTTATGATAGTTTGGTAGTCCTAAGACTAATGAAGAAGCTATCAATTGCTTCAACCTGCAGAAAGCTATTTCTGCTTCAGGTGTCCATTGTAATAAATCCTGTGCTGCCATCGGCTTTTTGTATATGAGGTCGGTCAGTGGAGCAGATTCCAAAGCATAGTTTGGTATCCAACTCCGGCAGATGTTAGTTATTCCCAGGAAGGACATCATTTCCTTCTTGGTTGCTGGTTTGGGTGCTTGTAAAATCGCTGTTATTCTATCCTCATCTATTATTCTACCTTCTTTGGATATTACATATCCTAGGTATCTAACTTGTTTTCTCCAAAGCTGTAGTTTGCTTTTGTTTACTTTGTGTCCCTGTGTTGCTAAGAATTGTAACAGTGCTATGGTATCCTCCCTGCATTGCTGCTGGGTGGGGGCTGCTAGCAAGATGTCGTCTACATAAAGTAGAATTTGACTACCCCCCAGTGGGGTGAATCCCGCCAAATTACTAGCCATTTCTTGTGCGAATATTGTTGGACTCTCACAATATTCCTGTGGTAGTCGAGTATAGGTATACATTTTCCCCTGAAATGTAAATGCAAACCAATATTGGCTATCAGGATGTATAGGTATTGAAAATAAGGCATTGCTGATATCTACCACAGAGAAATATTTTTGATGAGGTTTCAAATCATTTAACATAGTGTGTGGATCTGGCACCATTGGTGCTGTAGATATTACTGCATTGTTTACAGCTTGTAAGTCCTGAACCATACACCATTCCCCGTTTGCCTTTTTAATAGGAAATAGGGGTGTATTACATGGTAAATCAGGAGATTCTACCAGTACTCCTTCTTTAAGTAATGCTGCTATTATAGGTTTGATTCCTATCTCTGCATCCTTTCTCAAAGGATATTGTCTCTTCTGTGGTCTAAATGCTGACTTCGGTGTAATAGTAACTGGTCCTGCTGTTCGAATAAGTCCTACATCTGACTTGCCTGTTGACCAAAGAATCTTTGGTATGTTACATAAGGCTTTCTCCTCTTCTTCTAATAAGAATGCTAATCAGCTGTCCTCGCTAGGCTGCAAGTGTACAGCTGGGTGTGCCTGTGTTAACCAATTCAGTTTTTGTTTCTGTATTCCCTGCTCTGATAATTCTAAATCAGTTTGTTTCTCCCATCTCGTTACCTTTTCTCCTAGGTCTGCCCATTTTACATTTTTGTTCTTAGTTAAACTGACATGTGGTAATCGATTAGATTTGTATAGTGCAAGGAATTCTTGAGGTAATGAACAGCTAACAACACTGTTTCCCTCAGTATCCCAGTACAGATTACGTAACACTAATCTGTTTGCACGATTTCTGAACAATTCTTGCTCATATTCCTTATCAGGTCCTGGTGTGCTACAGTAATACAGAGTGCAATGCAACAAATGCTGTCTGTCAGTGTCAAGGGAGGGGGATTTACTGATGGCTACATTCATCAGTTCCTCGGTCACTGCCCCTGGACCACTCATAACTAAGTCTTGGCTGTACCAGTAAAAAGTTTCACCCTCCGGTCGCACCACAAAAGTATCCATTTGTCGCTGTGCCTCCATACCCTGTATAGTCGGAACTACTGCTATGCCAAATATCTGCATAAGGTCCCTACCTAATAGGTTCACTGGACATTTTGCAGAAACAACAATTTTACTCCTTTGAGTCATCCCTGAAACAGGGTCAGTTATTGCTATATCATGGGAAAGTGGTTTCCGGTATAGCTGTCCATTTGCAGCTTTCACTAATATATAATCAGGTGATTCTGAATGTTCCGGTAACTTGGAGGGGTGTATCAGAGTCCGTGACGCTCCTGAATCACACAGGAATTTAACTTCCTTCCCCTCCACCAGAAGTGTAACTTCCAGTTTTGTGTCTGCTAGGTAGAGCTCTAGGCTCAATAATGCTAAATCTAAAATCTCATTTTCTTCATCCTCCATGTCTACTTGCACTTCCTCTACTCCTTCTATCACATTTACATTTGTCCTCTCTTTATTGTCTTTTCCCGATGATTTCTGACTCTCGTATGGTGTATCTTCACCATCATATAGTCAGTCCTCATCTCCCTTATCCTCTGTGGTTACCTTCTTATTTTGTTTGCAATCCCTAGCTAGATGTCCTTTCTTCCCGCACTTAAAGCATTCACCTCTCTTTTTCCTTTCTTCAAAGTCCTCTGACCGTTTGTCAGACTGTATATTTCCCTGTGCATTTTTCTTACCCTTTTTACCAGACTGTAATACATAAACTTCAGCTCCGTCTTTAGCAGTGAAGACTTGCGCTTTCTTTTTCTTTTTGCTATTAAAATGTCTTTCAGCATGTCTAGCATATTCAAGTAAGGCTTGTAACCTACTTGTTCGATGATCTATCATATGCTTCGTAATGAAGCTACTAATAAGTGCAATGCAACCTTTTAAAAATGCATTTTTCAATTGTTGTTCATACGGGGAATCATTTGTCTGATTTTCGGGAACTGTCATACCACTATGGTTATTAAAACATTCTAATAATCTGGCATAGTACCCATCTACTGTTTCATTTTCTTGCTGTATGCATTGATTAATACATGTCCAGTCTGCTCTAGGTTTCCACTTCTCAGAGATTTGGTCTGTAAGGCCTTTTACTCTATTGTCAAGTTCTGCGTCACTATGTGGGAGTGGCTTAAATTCTGCATTACGAGGATTCCAGGTGCCACTAATCATGTGCCAATCTGGACCTACAATTTGTCTAACTACTTTTTCTACTTCTTCCCTATTTAAGTGGTAACTTAACCTCATGCCTTGTAAATCTTCTAGGAATTTTGTAAAATTAACTTTTGGATGGGGAATTCCCTCAGTAGCCTTCCGGATATCCTCCGGTGTCCACGGCCTATATACCAAGAGGGTTGGGTCTTGTCCAACCTGTCCTGCCTGAGGATTTGGTACCTCTCTAAGTGGACATATTTCTTCCTCACTCTCAGCTTGTAAATTTCTCTCCATTTGACATGATTCTATGTCCCCCTGTGTTTTACGTGTTCGGGAACTAGTTTCAATGGGATCTCTAACAAACAATTTTGGTTTCACTGAGACATCAGGATACCGCGGAGGTGGACCAGCTTGTCCACCCACTTCATATCCTGAAAAAGGGAGTGGGGGGGTAGGAGGAGCCATTGCTACTACTATATTATTATCTTCTTTGTCTAAAAACAATGCCTTTGAATTATTACTCTTTTGTTCCCTACAGTTTGCTTCCTCAATCCACCTGTGTGCCTGAGGAATACCTAATTGTCGTTGTTTTCTTTCCTGACCTTTTGTATCACTTTTAAGCTGTTTAAGAAGTTTAACAAGCGAAGATTTGTCTAATTTCCCATCAAATTCATATTTGTTAACCCATTTTGCATAATATCTAACATTATCTGCATGTTGTAGTTGCATATATTTTGCATCTTCGGTTAGGGGCGGGTCTCGCGACGTTTTAGTGCACTGATTTCCCATGTTAATAAATGTTACGTAACCCTTTTACCACGTGGTACCACAACTTCAGTTCCTTTCACAGTTTATCTAGAATAACTGCCTACCTTATTCTGTTACCCTGATCTATGACCAAATAAACAGTAACTTTTTCTTGTCCCTGATCTGTATGACAAATCTGACAAAAAAACAATATTTGCTGTAACCTAGTCCCTAATCTAAAACAGAAAAAGGCAAAAAGTCTCCCTACCTGAGCCTCTGGTATTGAGCAGTCGCAGTTCGAAGTGGAGATCCGCTCTTCAGCCGAAGATCAGAAAGTGGCCAGCCTCTTTAAACGACAATTCAGTTGGAGGTCTTTTCACTCAAGAAGAACCATTTCAGTATCTTCTCCTGCATGCAGTCTTCGACCACCGCTATGCTCTGATCTGCAGCTTCTGGGGGATTCCGGTCAACAAAGGACCAATCTGTTAAATGAAAAAATACTGTAATAAAAAGATCAATACACAGGAGGTTCAGGTTCTTTGCTAGTGTACACCAGGAGGCAAAAAACGTACAAGTACAGAAATTTGTCTGAATGAAACAGGAAGAACACAACTTTTATAGTATTTCTTACTAGTATTAACCCACCAGGCTGACGTAGTCAGTCACAAGGGGTTTTACATCACTTTAGCTTACAATACTCTATTCATCTAAAATGCTGATACTACATTTGATTAAAAAGTTTTTCTGGTAAACAACGTGGCCTTGCTAGCCACCTGGTTAGTTACAATACCCTTTTACAAAAGTTTCCACTCAATATTCTAAATTAATTCAAACATAATAGTAGATACAGTTCTCAATACATTTCTCTTGTTACATGTTATCACTTCTTCCTTGCAGCCGGTGTGTTATCTAGCAACATATACAAGGTCGATTGCTCAAGCGGAAAAGAGCAGAAGATTCTCATTATTTCACACATTTAATTTCCTGACCCAGCAGATAATCACTTGTGAGAAGCATAAACATTAATTCTTGCTGAGCTAGCAGCTGCTGGGGTCAGAGGCCAACTTGCAAAAGGCGCACTGCAGTTTCCAAAAGCTTCTTGCAGTTTCATATGAATTAATTTTTCTTGTCATAACATTAATAGAATAAAATGCATTATATCTTTCTTATTTCTTAATAAGCACTAAACATATACATTAATACATATTTTTTTAACAGCAAGGTGCACTGCTATTCTAAACAGATACAAACCACTTCGTGTAAGAATAGTCTTATTCTTGCAGGGAGCTTCATGAATCCTGGGGATATTCTTTTTGACATTCAATTAAATTTTTATACATTTCATATCATATCATATTCAATCTGGGCCTGATATTGAATATACATTTACCTGTCTAAGCACTTTATTGAATTCATACATAGTAATCACTTTCTCAATTTCCTTTTTTTACTTGATCTGAAATTGTTTTCACTTTCCATGTCCTATTACATTCTTTCTTTTTTTAAAACATTACTTCCACATAATGAGCTACAGTTTCCCTAATCCATGCTTGCTTTCTTCCTACCTCTCCTTTCTAATTTTTTATTTCTCTCATTATACTACTATATCCTTTCACTTATTTAAATATACTGACACTTCTTCCTGTTTTCCTTATAATAAGTATCTTTGTTTATATAACAAATTATTGATCTTTTCATAATTTATTTTATATATTTCTTTTTCTTTATTATAATACTCACTCTGTCATTCTTTTCTATGTTTTTGAAAGCATTTTCATATATCTCTACATATCTTTCCTTTTCTATCCTTCTCTTTTTTTCTGTGCCATTTAAGAAAAAACGTTATGTCTACCTTTAAGTGTAATCGACAAGTCTGACCAGTTAACATAATATACAGTCATCATAACACAATCTCTCTATGCCTGTATAATTTCGTCTTTTCCTTTTTCATTCCATTCTTTTTCATTTATTCTTTTTATTACTGTTCCTATTTTATATGTTCTTTATTTTCATTTATCTCCATCCATATTGCTAAATGGTCTATAAATACTGCTTCTCCTTCTGCTCTACATATTCCTTTAGATGTTATAAAATAATTTATTTCTGATTTAAGAATATCTCTTCTATATGTCAAAAGATTCTGTTCCATATAACTCATTTACCACATTTTATAACTTCTACCATTTTCCTTTCTTTTTATTTTTGCCTATTGAATTACAGTTACAATCCTGTTATTATAATATTCAGATTCACTACTACATAATCCAACAATTGATGAAATAAGTTTTCCCTTTCTTTACAATAACTTAAACATATGACGTTACAGTTCTCTATATTTTTTCTTGTCATCTCAAATCAGTAATAGCTAATCCTCCAATTATTACTAGCATTACATCTAATATCTTTACTGTTCTTCTATATAATACAGCTATTCCTGAACAATATTCATTCCCCAAATTCCAGATTATAGTTCCATCCCATATTTTTTCTGTTTGCGATCTTTCTTCATTTGTTAAGAATCTTATATCTTCTAATTCAATTATATCTTCATCACATTTATTGCACCATTCTAAAATTCTTATCCTTCTTACAATATTTTATACTGTTTACATATACAGAAAAAATTCTTAAATTATTACTCTCTTTTTTCCTTAATTTAAAGAAAATGATTCACCTCTTTCAATTTGTATTAATTATTATCAATTTCCTTTCTTTTTTCCTTTAAATTTATTCCTTTAAACTTTCTTTCTTCATATTTCAATCTTCTTCCAATAGAATGTATTATTTCTTTCACAACTTTCCAGTTTATATCTTCATCACTGATTTCTGAATCTTTCTCCATCTCCTCTCAATCTTCTTGTTCTTTATTTTTATCTTTTTCTTTTTCTAAATTATTTTCAGTTTTAATTTCTAGTTTTTTTCATTTTGTTCTGTATCCTTGCTATCAAGTACCTTTTTACAGTCCATCCATACATACAAAGTTTGTTTACATTTGTAGCATTCTAGTTCACATTTCTTTGCATCATGTCCTGTTTTTCCACCTGTATAGCATTTCGTTCTATCACAGTTATTCACAACATCTACAACAACTGGAAAGGCTGTATAAATACCTCACAAAGTGGATTACTGGCCTCAAACAGATGCCATATGCAGACCATCTCAAAAAACTCCAGCTTTACTTTGTTGCATCTTGCCTACTCAGAGGTGATCTCTGCCTAACATAAAAAGCTATGTCAAACCCAGAGCTGTTGAACATGCTTCACTTAAAGAAATCACAATCCCTCTGAGCTACACGCTCTAGGGACCTAAACCTTGTCACAACAATAAACAGAACATGCTGGAGGGATAGATTCCTGTCCCACAGACTTCCCATACCCTGGAACAAACTACTATCAAACAAAGCTCCTCATTAGCACTCTTCAAGAAAAATCTTGATGACTGGATGGGAGATAGTAGATTTACCCTGGGGATCACTTCTGTGGCTCTGCTCGACAGGGGCAAATGAAAATCATTTTTCTTGGGTGGTGAAAGCCAGGGTACCTTTTTGGCTAAGCTTATATAGGCCCTAGGGCCAATAGCCTAGTACCTACCTATGAACCTATGAACCTATGTCCTGCTTTCCCATAAAAAACAGCTTTTCTGCCAATTCCCAGTATTTCACAAGACCCCTGTTGCTATCAACCTTTAAAACACTTGGAATGTGTACAATTTTTTTTAGATTTACATTTTCAAAACAACATTGCATACCCCAGTCCCTAAACCCCATACTGTCTTTGCTTTCTATTCAATCAGAAAGGTTACACTAAATGGACAGATATATTCACTTTGTGGTAACCTTTATGAATCTGAACTACAGTTTGTGAGCTAACTGAGTTTCTTAATTTTTTCTGCTGAGTTTCTTTTCTGTTTTTTTTTTACAGTGGAGAGCTGAGAAGTACTTAACTGTTTGCCATAAAATAGGTTGATGATGTAAATGTGACTATACCTTCAAATTACCAGCGCATCCATAATTGATTAGTAACATGATGATTACTAGCCATTTTTAAATATATGTAAAGAAGTCTTTGCTGGGAAATATAAAGGAATTTAAACATATTGCTTTTAAGACAATTCTACCCAAAACTGAGATGTCTAGGGTCTATTTCTTCCCAACAGATGCCACTTTTTCATCTAGGGATGAGAACTTATTATGCAGAATTTTTTCTTCTTCTTAGCTCTGTCCATCTATTCCATTCCATCCTCTAGGCCAAGCAATTGTTCAGTGGTCAAAATACAGGTTTTGAGGAGTGCATTGCATTTGTAAAACAATACTGTATTGTGTAATGATGTTGGAGACACCTGGACTAAATAAATGACCCATGGATAAAAGAAATGTTGTGTTCACATCAGAATTCAGAAAAGAAGCTTGAAATGTTATTTATTTCTGAACAAAACTGCATTTGCAAAAAACGGTTACACTTTCATGTTGTATGTCCTTTTATTGTATAAGTCTGTGTTTTTCATTCTGATTAATATTTAATGTAATAGATGTACTTCTACTTTTGCTGAGATTTATTTGCTTTGTTAAGCTTTTATCCCTGGGCCTCAACCCAGTTAACTAATACTCACATATCCATGTGTATACATCCATATATATCTATATGGATTCACTTTAGAAGTTTGAAATACTGAAATATTGAAATTCAGTATTTCAAGCCCATCAAGTGGAATCCTGAAAACAGTGAAACCTCAGAAGTACGAAATTCAAAACCTCGCATACAAGAGGTTTTGAATTAGCGCTTCTGGTGTTTCGCTGTGGTTATGAATTCAGGTAAGTGTTGATGTGTTAAGGGTTTTGGGTAGAGGCTGTGGTGTGTGTTAGTGTGTTTTGTTGCTGTGATGTGTGTGTGCGAGGAGAATGTAGCTTGTGTGGTGGTGTTTTGTGCATTTTTGCATGTAGTGCAACCTTGGAGTTAGAATATTTAAGTAGGGGGGGTGTGGGGGCACAGCCCCCTCATGGGGGGTGCAGGGGGACTTGCCCCCCTGCTTTTATGTAGTACAGAGCTTGTGTGTGTGTGTGTGTGTGTGTGTGTGTGTGTGTGTGTGTGTGTGTGTGTGTGTGTGTGTGTGTGTGTGTTTGTGGATAGCACTTCTGAGTTTTTGTTCTTGTTAGGTTTCTACTTTATAGCCTCAAAATACTGAATTTCGATATTTCAGTATTTCGAGGATATAAAGTGAATCCATCTATATACATTAATAAATGTCAGCATATGTTTTGGGTCCCTTGAGGAGTCGCCTTAGTCTATAATTGGATAGGGAAATATTGACTCCATGACCTCTACTAAATGTCACATCTGTTATGCCTTAATCCCTTCCTTCCCCCCTTGAGGAGCTGCTCTTTGCCTTTTCATTTTCCCCAGATTATCTTTTATCATTCCAGTCTGCTAACTAACTCCTAATTAGTAATAACATAGGTGGAGACCAAGCAGTTATCTGAGTGTGCATTTCAAATACACTGCTTAGGACAAAGAGAGAGGTGTGTAGTAGAAAAGGATCATTTGTAGTGTGGAACAATACTGAATAAGCATTTATAACCAATGTCAATGCTGTCTTTATTAAATCCTGGGACTTTACTAAATGGACCTAACTCAAGGAGTAGTTGGGGGTGCTGTTTTCATATTTTGCCTAAGAAAGTCTGTTTCAGAAACATGCTATTACTGACATGCACTACAAGGACATGCCAAGAAAATCAGTTCTCAGATTTGTAATGAGGATAATTAAAGGGGTGACTTCATTATATAGAGGTGGTTATAATAGTAATAGCAAGACTCTCAGTTATGCATTCTTTACTAGCAATAAGTAACATGTTTCAGAGGGAGACATTATAGCTTATGAAACAAAACCAATTAAGCAATGACAAATGACAAAAGCTGCATGAAAAAGTGTTTGTAATTAGAGATCCTGAAGAATTAATGTTTAGACTACAGTTAATGTAGAAGTTGTGTCTTAGAAACACAGAAGCAATCCTAGGCAAGTGACCACAAGAACAAAAAGATGCCTAGCCATATACACTATTATGTAGACATACCTAAATATTCTTGCCACCCTTTACAAACATTTAAAAGTCCCCACGTCCCAAATTGAGCAGGGACTTATATGATAATCCTGGTGTCAGTTTGTGATTATCCATATGGTCATCAAGACTAGCCTTAAAAGCAGATAAAACAGTACTTTGCAGGACCTGTAATGACAGCTTTTCTATAGGCTGAGAATATATTAAGTTAGGAACTTCTTGCAGTGAATCTTGTTTATTTGTTGATGTAGATTTAAGATCACAATTCAAGTGTTTGCACAGTCACTCATTTTGTGAAAAAATAGGACGTCAAATAAGATTATTTTTTATGTCTCAAAAAGCAAGACGCAGGTTACCTTGGATAATTCAATAGGGTATTGAGTGTAAGGACAGTTGCACTAATCCATTAGGATACTTGAAGAATTTAAGTCCTTTAACCTTCCTCCAGATGAGTACTATGCTTGGATTTGTACACAACTAAAGGGGTATTGCTTTCACTTATATTTCTGGTAAGGGGCAGAATTAAGATAAAGTTTTTGGATCTTGAAGCTATTCCAGTGAAATTGACTGGGTGTATAGAATTATTTCCTGACTATGGTAGAAACATAATGATTGAATGAGAAAGAGTTGTCCACATAAGTATCCAGATTTCTTATGACAATTTCAATCTGAAGAGAAATACTATCTATAACATATTAGGTGGGATAAACTTGAGATATGTTAGATTTTCAATCCAGCAAACAACATAGGGTGTTTATATTATGTTGTCTAATTTTTCAATACTACCAGCATGAGGGATAAAGTAAAAAGACATGGCCAGGTCAAGATAAGCAGTATGTACAGAGTGACCACTGTCCACAACTTCTGTAACCTTTTCAAAGAAGTTTACAATGTTCAAGAGTCAGGACCTGTCCTTCACAAACCAAATGAATGGAGTCTATATCAATTAAGTTGAAAATGTCTGCATAAATGAGATTTGCTATGATATGTTCTATGGCTTTGCATATAAGGCTGGTGAGGCTGATAGGCCTATAATTACCTAGGCCTATAGAGGGGCCAGCCTCATGCAGGGGAGTCATAGTGGCAATTCTCCAGGCATCAGACCCAAACCCTGTAGACAGGCGGAGGTTGAACAGTTTTAGTAGGTTCAGATAGTCCTTACTTTGCACTAATGATTAAGTAGCCTACTATGTAATCTGGTCCAACAGACGTATTATTTTTAGACTTTGACTAGAAATCTAAGACTTGCCCTAAGGTGATTTGACTGATAACTAAATTTTCATGGATGGTTGATAGGTAGGATAAAATTATTTGTCTACTAATGTGTTGGCTGTATTCACAGGATTAGAATGTGAGGCATCATGAAGGATGGGCTCAGTGTATTCTGAGACATTATTCCTTCATTTCCTGATATAACTGAAGAAAGGTTTCCTTTGGCATCTGTAGTGGTTAATTTCATACCCTTCTTTGCATTTTCTAATAGTGCTCTTTAGGTTCTTGCTGGCATTTTTCAATGTGTGGTCTGGATGTAAAGGGAATGTGATTTCTTACAACCTTCATCATTTTCCTTCTTTTTTATACAGTTTGTTAATATGCAAGTTTCAGCAGAGAAGCTTACTCCTGAATTTACCATCCTGTTTAGAGTGGATGGGTAAGTACTTTTCTTTGCAGCTTTTTAGGTGCAAGTAAAAATGGTGGTGAGTGCAGCAGCCCTCTCAGTTGGGTCTGTTTGCAGAGAATTATTAGGAATTTTTGTGTAGGTCTTCTCCAAGCTTAAGTAGATTTTTCTTGGAGAAATCCCTAAAGATGGTCTCTTTTCATGGCTGGGTGACACCACCAGGTCTGACAGAGAAGATGCCTGATTTCTTGTCAGATTTAACTTGGGTTGAGAGATGCAGGGTGGATTACAGGTTAGGGCTAGTTTGGTAAGGACCAGGTCAAGAATAATAAGAGCTTGTAGAGGGTAGTTTTATAATCTGATCCAGTGCACTGATGTTAACAAGGTCCAAGACAGACCGACCATATCTATTTTGAGGGGTCAAAGTGCACCATTTAATGCTTAGATTTCTTAAATCCCCTAGCAAGAAGGTATGTCATGTGATAATTAACCCCTCAGTGGTATTAAGGTCATTTCCTTGATCTTTGGGGGACACTAATGGGAATCTGTAACTAATTTGTAGCAATGAAGTAACAGCTGGATTTGTTAAGAGTAATTTGGAACTGCAGGATCTCCAAGTTGGGGTCATTGGTAATGCGGCTTGAAGTGAGTGTGTTTTTTGACAAATACCAGTACTCCTTTGTAGTAATCTAGAGGCCTGTAGGCATAATAGGTTCTAAACCCTGGTATAGAGGGAGTGCCATCAATGCATTGAAACTGTGTCTCAGTAACTACATGGACATGAATATGACTGAGTTGTGGGAGGGGGTCTCCTGTACTGGCATTTTTCTGCTTAGACTTCAAGCATTCAGTAATGTCACAATTTTGCTATCTGAATTTGGGTTTGAGTTTGCTATATGCCTAAAAGCAGGCACTGTAGGGACAGCAATGGCATTAGCCAGTATGCAGACCCCTATTAGGAGAGGTGTGAGCTATCTCTGGTGAAACAGGAAGTATTTCCTATTATTTCATTGTAGGCCAACATATACTGGATCATCTTAGAATACCACCAACTATTTAGCCGATTGTTGAAGCTAATTATCTTGTCTTGGTATCTAGGCATCATTCTTCATGAAAGCAAGATAGTCTTGAAGGCCAGTGTCTTTCCTGCTTCTAACCTGCATAGCAAGATGCATAGTAAGTTCCATCATGGCTCTCTGCATGTCCCTTTGAGTGGAACACCTCAGATCATTCACTTCCACATGGGCCAGCAATAGGTTGTACTCATATTTGCAGGTTTAAGTGACCTTAGAGCTGTTATGATACCATGACTACTGGCACTGGACAAGCAGCTTACAGTTACCCTGTTTTCTTACCAAACTAATCATCAGTGCAGAGATGTAGCTAGGGTTCGGTGAAGGGGGAGGGGTGGCTGCTCCAGGTGTAAGGTATTAGGGGTAGGATTAGCAAGCTCAGATTATGTGGGAGTGCAGTACCAATATTCAGAAATGCTACATTTGTGGTCATGGCTGAAGCAATTAGTGTGTGGGAATTTAATAATAGCAAGCCACTTGTTTTTTGGTCTGGATCTTTAAATTGGTGGTTGCCATTTCAGGGAAATACACAGAATGCCAGATAACTTACCTATAGTTCTGCTTCAGTGAATATATTCAATAGAAGGACATGTCTGGCAGTTTAGTGAAAAGAAATGAGGTTTGAGCTGCACTCCAGCTATACTCCTGAGTCTGACTTGGATTTCCTTGCTCTTCATCTTTGTACTCTGTAACTCTGAGCAGGCAGGTAAACAGTGCTCGTGGTCAGTGCTGAAAAGAGATTCCTGTTGGCACAGTGGAACACGTAACTCTGAATGTCTTTCAGAATTAATCGTTTGTCTTAGCATGCAGTAGGATTCCAGGGGTAGCTTTTGTGTTTTGTTTTCTTGCGTGAGTTTTTTGTCATTTCATCTCTGTAGCAGTGTTTTTGTTCATTGCAGATAGACCCCTGCTGTACCACAACCTACGTGTTTTATTTTTCTTAGAAGTAAATTTAAATACAAATTTCTTTCACAATCTGTAAACTGCCATACAAAGACTATAATCATGGGTGAACACTCAGCGGTGCATGCAGAATTTTTTGATAAAAGATGCTGTTTTATTATGCACAGATACATATACATTAATGGCCGTTTCTTATCTGTCTTGCCTCTTTATCAGCATTCATCACCGTATCTCTTACTGCAGAGAGTATAACTCTCTGTGATGGATTTTATTATTCTAAGAAAAGACACGGAAAATATATCAATGAATTTCTTGTAATGACTCGGATTGCAGAAAAGAAATGTCTTTAAAGGTTAATGAATGCGGTAAAGGCTAAAATATATCCATTGTTATGTCAGCTTTTGTAATTATATTCTTTAAGAAAGTACAGAGTATTAATGATAGCAAATACTTCAAGCACTGATTGTTGTAATATGAACACTGAATCAGTCACAGGAAGCAGCATTATGTTGCCTTATGGCTGTTTTCTATTCAAGAAAGGAGATGACAAGCTTCAGTTGTCACATGCATTTTCTGTGGTAGGCTTGGTGAACTCTGCTCTCCTCAGTGCAGTCTGCATACATAGGAAGGATGTAGGAGTAGTTCTTTCAGTATATAGCATGATGTAAAATAAGAAGAAAAAAATAAATGTAGACCTCTGTGACATCAAAGTGATGATGCAGAAACACATCCACTCAGCCCTTTCTCTATCCTCAGTCTTTCTGCAGACTCCTCTGTGGAACTCTATGTCTAGCCTTTCATGCCATGAAAGATCCAACCCTATGTGATCTCCCACTCCTTTGTAGAACTAATGGTTCATCAAATACTCAGTTAAAAGAACTAAACCATCCTCAGCAGGTAAATAAGACACGTTAGTGTGACAGATTCATATCCTAACATGTCCCTCACCTTTGGAACAAACTTTCGCTACTTGTCAAGCAGAGTAGCACCATTGCCACCTTCAAGGTAAACTTAGATAACTGAATGGACAGCCTCAGATTCTGAGGCTAGAGGGAAATTCTGAATACCCTTTTCTGGCCATGCTTGAAAGGGTCTGCAGACCGATTACCTAGTAATGATGCTATGAATGTATTCTGAATATGGACACTCACTCAAAATAAACAAATCTGATATGAATTCATATTACACTTTGAAAAAATGAATTATGACATGCTGAGCGAAAGTTTGTGAGTACCAAATATTATTTTTTCAGTACAGAATGCATAAATAACCATTTATTGAAGTATAAATTTCTGTTAGTTTCTTTGCGCAGTAAGCAGTTAATTATCACATCTCAGCCTATGAACCACAGTGTGATAACTTGGCAATGATTCTAAGCCTTGAGCAACACAGTGCAGTATAAACCACAAATCTAGACACAAAAACGAGCAATTTATAGTCATCATCGAAAGCCCTGCTCTGTGCCAAACTTATAGTGGATGGTACCCCTCACACTGAACTGAGGAAATTGCCAATCTGCTAGCTGACAGATTTAGCAATAACTTCACCCCCCCCACCGTACCCACCAGACATACCACAAAGTATTCTTGACACCGGTCCTCTATCTCCAAAGAACAGGTCATACAAGCACTCTCCTAGGCCAAAAGCATGGCCACTATGAGACCAGATAACATCTCAGGCTGCTTACTAAACAATCTAAAACAAGACCTAGTGGAACCACTCAGCACACTCTTTAACCATAGCCTGAGAACTGGCTTTGTCCCGGCAGAGTGGAGAACAGCATCAGTAATCCCCTTGTACAAAGGGGGGGGGGTCAAGCAACTGACCCTGAGAACTATCACTCCATAAGCCTTACCAGCCTATTCTGTAAGGCCATGAAAAGAATCATCATGGACCTTATCCACAAGGACATAGGTGACCTTCATACCCTTGACCTGACCCAGTTTGGTTTTGTTAAGGATAGATCTTGCCTATTAAGCCTAGTGGACTTCATTGAGAATGTCACCAAAGCCCTGGATGAAGACAAAACAGTACATAATGCCTATCTTGATTTAGCCAAGGCCTTTGACACCGTCTTCCATTCAGGTATCATAGAGAAACTCCCCCAGCTGGGGATTAACCCATACATTACTAGATGGGTAGCAATCTGACTAACCAGTGAAATGCAAACTGTTAAAGTTGGGGAGTCCACCTTCACCAATAGACCAGTTACCAGTGAGGTACCACAAGGATCTGTGCTGGGCCTTCTACTGTTTGGAATCCATGTCTCTGAAATCCAGGTAAAGGTAGATGGTCTGTGGCTTACCAAGTTTGCAGATGACTGTAAACTGGGTGCAATCATAGAGTCCCCCAATGCTGTTAATATATTACAGAAAGGCCTGACACAGACAAACAAATGGTGTCTCACTCATGGACTAAAACTTAATGCAAAAAATGCTTCATTATCCCCTTTGGCAAAGAAGTAGCCCCTGCAAATTATGATGTAGATAGCACTCCTCTAAGTTCAAACTCAGTGGTGTGAGTCTTGGGATCACAGGTTGATAGCCTTCTAAACTTTGATCAACTTGACTCCATAGTGGTAAGAAAAACATTTTATATTGTGAATCTCATAAATAAGGGCATCATATCCAAGACCATGGAGGTTATAGCTCCGCTGTACTCGACCCTTATCAGACCACTAATTGACTGCAATGCTTCCTTCTGTATGTAACTCAGCAGACACCTGTAGCAACTGGACAGACAACCGAGGTTTCTAACCAAGAGAATCCAGGGCCTCCAAAACGTACATGTACACATCCATTGTACACTTTCATAAATGGTGTCACTGTAATAAAACAACATATAACTGACATTTTTAATGTGAAGAATAACTTTATGTATTAATTTAAAGTTTTTCACCCCAGTTCTGCACTGTAAAGAAAGTCCTCTTAGTAAAACTTTCCAGTTCAACAAATTGTAAATAAATAAATAAGACAAAACAATTGAAACAGCATTCTAGCAGAAGTGTCTCATTATATTTCATCACATCTGTGTCTGCATATCATTGTTG
The DNA here is from genome assembly GCF_019279795.1 of Protopterus annectens. NCBI lineage: Eukaryota > Metazoa > Chordata > Ceratodontiformes > Protopteridae > Protopterus > Protopterus annectens. Next base: position 1,984,598,120 of record NC_056733.1, on the reverse strand, counting down.
GAGCCTTCCTGTGTCCTGAAAGAGTGTTCTTCAAACTATCTGGAGATATACAGAGCTGAGTATATTTTTCTGGCACTTCAGAGTTGTGTACTGGTAATTGTTGTTTGACTAATTTTATATAATTGCTGGCTGACTTCAGAATTGTGCACTGTTATTTTTGCTTCACTGTATAGTTTTTCAGATCTCTGCTGAAGGTGTTGATTTTTCCATACTCACCCTCCCTATTCCTGTGTTGTTGTTTAAATTTGGAGGTTTTTGCAGTTGCCCGCCCCCCACTGTAGATTTGATCTGGGACACTCTCCCCATTCCCATCTCTTTACCTCATTCTACCTAATAGACTCCTTCTGCATTGTTTTTAGTCATTTTTAATTTAATTGCATTTTTTTAAACTGTTTGGTCTAACATTGCAACATACTCAAGTGTGCTAGCTTGCACTGTATTTGAATTGTTTTGACTGCTGTTTTAGCTAATTTTCTGTATATATATATATATATATATATATATATATATATATATATATATATATATATATATACACATAAACTACCTTTCCTGTAACTAGTGTAGTCCAGATTCAGATTTGCTGTATCCAGGACTGTATGCAAGCTTCTGAGCCACCCCAAGCTTTCTGTGTTGGAGGGAAGCCTTCTAGCTTATCAGTGGGAGTGGTAAACACTAGGTAACCTACCTACCACATAAGGAGTGGTTGTGGCACAGAAATTGTAGTTATTGGCCGTTTGGGCAGTTTTTCTGTCTCCCTCTACTTTCTGATTTAAAAGCCAACATTTGCACTTGTTTCCCCCCTTTCCTGTAACTAGTTTAGTCCAGATACAGATTCTTACTTTTAGCACTTGAATTTGTTTATTCATGATCAGCACTTGTTCAGAACTTGTAAGCACTAAATAACCTACTAATTACTATAGCACTCAACCTTCCTCATTACCTAGAGGAAAACAGTTTTGGTACTTACTTTCCTCACTTGCTTAGAGAAAAACAGCTCTTGTACTCACTTTCCTCACTTTTTTAGAGGAAAATAGTTTTTTTATTCAGGCATGTCCAAGGGTCAGCTTCCAGTGTTCTCTCCTGTCTATGTGATGAATCTGGGCATCTTGGGGCAATGTAGAAATTGCCTCATGTAGACAGACAACCCTCTCATCCTACTACCCAACACTACAACTTGTGAGAGATGCACGTATCTAGCCAAACTGGAGGTAAAGCTCTCTCCAATCAAGAATGAACTTGACAGTCAAGAGGAGAAGGTAAACACTTGCACCACACCACACTCATCACATAGTCTCACTAAATCTACGCCACCAAAATCCACACATAGAAATGCAAAAACATTCGAGGAGGCTCTTAATAATAATCTGCTCAAGCAACAGAGACCTCCAAAGCAGAAATGCAAGCAACCTCCACCCCCCCAACACAACCCAAATGACACATAGCCCGCAGACTCAGTGTACCACTCAACCACAGCCAATAAGGCAAAACAACGTACCCAATACACTAGTCATAGGCAACTCTATAGTCAGGCACACTGATGCCCCACTCACCAGACTAAACAAGGAGAAGGTTACTGTCAGCTATCTGTCGGGTGCCAGGATCCACCACATAACCCACGCACTCAGGTCACTCCACAACAAGTACAAATATGACTCTGTCATTGTTCATGTTCGTGTGAACGACCAGAGATGTACCTCCCTGGACTACATGAAAAGACACATGGAAGAGCTCTCTGATCTTGTAACCCAGGCAGGTATGACCCTAGCCCTGAGTAGCATTCTGCCATCACCCAGAATGATGCCGCAGTACAAGGACAAAGTGATTGACTTCAACAATTTGCTAAGCTTCTGGTGCCATTCTAAAGGGATCTAGTATCTGTCTGCCTGGGATGACATGGTCGACAGACCACGATGCTTTGCCAGAGATGGCCTGCACCTGTCACCTCTGGGATTCCGGATACTGGCTAAGGTTCTTGCCACGCCTATAGTGCCTTTTCTAGGCAAGGTTCAAATGACAAATTCACCACCGTAACAGGAACAGGCAAGCAAAAACTGAGGGTGATGCTACTCAATGCCAGAAGTCTAAATCTCAAAATGCACTCACTCGAGGCACTCCTTAAAATGGAGAACATCGATATCTGTGCAGTGACTGAGACCTGGTTCAAGGCTCCTGAGAGCACCCCTGCACTACCAGGCTATAACTCATACTACACTTTTCGGCCATGTAACCTGGACCAGAACACCAAAAGCGGAGGTGTATCCATATTCATTAAGGATATCCACACCTCCAAGCTGGTTGCTCAGCATAATGCAGCCGAGGTTATCCAAGTGCAACTAACTCTGGGCAAAACTGCAATCCAAACTGTAGCTTGCTACAGATCACGCATCATGCCCCAGGATTCCCACTCCACTTTTCTTGATGTACTGCAAAATATTAGGGTTCAACCAAACACCCTAATAACAGGCGATTTCAACTACCCCACCATTAACTGGGAAAACTACTCATGTACCAACACCTTCGCTCAACGCTTTCTGGAATTCATAAACTCCAATGCCCTGAATCAACTTATCCACATCCCCACCAGGGGCAACAATATCCTAGATCTAGTCATTACCAATATGAGTGACCAGTGTTCCACACCTGAAGTCAATGCCTCATTGGTCCGATCCGACCATAAGCTAATTACCCTAGATATCCACATCCTGCCTCCACCCCCCATTAAGGAAACCATAATAAAAAATTTCTCCAAAGCCAACTTCATGCTTCTTAAGACAGAAGTGGTGAACTTTATGACACCCATGCAGATGGACAATACAGTTACAACTACTGAATCCTACACAATTGTACTTTATAAGCACTTACATGAGTGCATGGATCATGCTATCCCAAACAGAACCAAGATGCTATCCTCCAAAAAAAGGAAGCCAATCTGGTGGTCCCCTGCCATAAACAAACTGTTCAACAGAAGGAAGAAACTCTTGCAAAAGAGAGTAAAATCCCACAAGTGGAGGAGCTCCCTGGTCAGCCTCAGTAAGAAGCTGCGATCCCTGATAAAATCCTCCAAAGCTAGTTACAAAAACAAAATCACCACTGATTCTAAAGACAACCACAAAGCATTCTATATGTATGTCAAGACTCTGAATGGCAACACTCTGCTCTGAGTTACAACACAATGGCACTAAATATACAGACCCAACTGATATTGCCAACATCCTGGGAGATAGGTTCAGTGCTAACTTTACCACCTCTCACCCCATAAAGAGCCCATCTCTATACCGGAAGAATGCAAAGTTCCTGTAATCATGGCTGCACGGGTAAAAACCACACTCTCCAAAGCCAAGAACACAGCATCCATGGGACCAGACAACATCCCAGGCTGCGTTCTACGTGAACTACAGAACAAACTGGCACCCCACCTAAATACCATGTTCAGTCATAGCCTCACCTCAGGCTTTGTGCCTGCTGAATGGTGCACAGCAATGGTTATCCCACTCCACAAGGGGGTAGCCACCATGGACCCCGGGAACTACCACCCCATTAGCCTGACGAGCCTGGTCTGCAAGGCCATGGAACGTATCATCATGGAACTTATAAACAAAGACATTGGTAATCTCCAAACTCTGGATCCCACCCAGTTTGGGTTTGCAAAAGGCAGATCATGTCTCCTAAACCTGATAGACTTCTTTGAAGCAGTCACCAAAGCAGTAGACAAGGGTAAGGTGGTTCACACAGCCTATCTAGATCTTTCCAAGGCTTTTGACACCATCCCCCCACTCTGGAATTATAGATAAACTCACTAAACTAGGTATAAATCCCTATGTCACAAGATGGGTTGCCAACTGGCTCACTGACAGAACCCACACTGTGAAAGTAGCAGACCCCAAATCCGACTTCAGACCAGTGACAAGTGGAGTACCACAGGGTTCAGTCCTGGGTCCTCTCCTGTTTGCTATCTACTTCTCTGAAGTACAGGCTAACACAGAAGGTCTTTGGCTAACGAAGTTCGCAGATGACTGCAAACTAGGAGCCATAACTCCTAATGATGTGGACATCCTACAAAAGGGCCTCAATGAGACAGATGCCTGGTGTCAAAGCCATGGCCTCAAGCACAATGCCAAAAAGTGCATTGTCATCCCCTTTGGTAAAAACTCTGTACCCATGAACTAAAACATAGGCAGTAGTATACTTAACACCAAATGTGTGATAAGAGACCTTGGGACACAGGTGGACAGTAGTCTCGCCTTTGATAATCACATCGCCACAGTAGTCAGGAAATCCTTCTATGTGGCACACCTCATCACAAAAGTTTTCTCATTCAGAAAAAAAGAGGTCATTGTTCCGCTCTACTCATCACTCATTAGACCCATTATAGAGTACAATGCCCCTTTTGGTATGTACCTCACAAGATATCTCCAACAACTGGAAAGGCCACAGAAATACCTCACAAAGAGGATTACCGGCCTCAAATAGATGCCCTGCACTGACCGTCTCAAAAAACTCCAGCTTTACTCCATCACATATCGCCTACTCAGAGGTGATCTCTGCCTAACATACAAAGCTATGTCAAACCTAGAGCTGTTGGACATGCTCCACTTAAAGAAATCCCACTCCCTATGAGCTACATGCTCTAGGGACCTAAACCTTATCACCACAATAAACAGAACATGCCAGAGGGATAGATTCCTGTCCCAGAGACTTCCCATACTCCAGAATAAACTACCTATCTATATCAAACAAAGCTCCTCATTAGCACTCTTCAAGAGAAATATTGATGATTGGATGGAAGATAGGAAATTCACCCCAGGGATCACCTCTGTGGCTCTGCTCGACAGCGGCACAAGAAAATAATTTTCTTGGGTGACAAAAGCCAGGGTACCTTTTTGGCTGGGCTTGTATAGGCCCCAGGGCTGATAGCCTAGTGCCTACCTATGAACCTATTAACCTATGATCACAGATTAGATCAGTGATGACCCCTGCTGTCAGTCTGGTCTTGATTCACTGACCCTACGGAAGTCCAATGATTTTTGATATTTCATCAGATGAATCTCTGGGAAAGTGTAAATTCTAAATGTTAGTCTGGGAAAGACTGCTTTTGCATGTGTACTGCCAAGCAATGTCTTAAATGAAACTGCACCTTTTGTGTCGTGACACAGGTTGTCTCCAGTGTACAAGTACAAAGTTTCAGGCAAACTAGAGAGGTAATATGAGATGATCTGTAAATTATATAAAGTCAAAATGAAAATCACAAAGAGAAGAATACAGCACATTATCACTAAGTGTTTTTAAAAGCTAAAGTTTAATAGCTGTCAGTTTGCCTTTTTGGTTCAAGTTACAGACTGAATTGATAGTGCAGTGTAGTATGGGAGGGATGTTATAGTTTGTAACTGCAGTTCTAAGAATGACACTGTGGTACATTAGGAAAGGAGTCCCGATTTCCTGAGGTGCTACCATTCGCATGAGACAATAAACTATGGTTTAATCTGATCGCTGTGTTTATAGTTCAGATGTAAGAACTGGGCCTCAAGAAGTCTAAAAGACTGAACACGCTTATCCCAATAAATCCTTTAAAAGGAATGATCTGGATTCAGTCTCTTTTTTGAAGAAGGAGGATTTAGAACTGGCTTTATTTTGTTTTTATAAATAAAATTGTTTGGATGAAGAGATTGCTCTAAATACTTGGCACTCTTGACAATCTTATATTGGAAATTTAGATCCCTGGCATTTGGTTAAATTTATTCCAAAAAGATTACCAACGTCACTGAAAAAAGTGCTATAGATGACCACGTTGTCTGCATACATGATTAGCAAATATAAAATAAAAAAAAAAAATGTGACACAGCAATCTGCTGCATTGGTACAAGGTCAAAGGCTGGGTTGCATTATCAATGACCCATAACTGACAAGTGAGTTAGAAGCCTTGGTACAAGGGTCAAACACAAGTCTCCTTCCTTGAAGGTGGGTAGGGAGGATAGGATTCTGTTCCAGTGAAGTCTCATCTTATGGATGCCAGTGACAAAGTATTATTTAATTAATTAACTAATGTATATGCTTGTTTTGGTTTACAGGAAAGTCCACCTGGACAAAGCCCCTTTTCAGTGGAAGCCTGGGGAGAAAAGCACCACATTACATACACATGAATGAGCTAACAGTAAAAAATGTACTATGTAACACTCAAGTTCATATAACTTAACAAGTAATTACCATGTTACATATACTGTACAACATTTACAACATGTTAAACTCTGACACATTCAAAGAACATGGTATATACAGCACATGAAACTCACACACATCAAGAGAACATTTGCACTAGTTTATAGTGTATGTACATTATTATGCCAAAAAGTTATTTCTAACATCAATATGTTCAAGAATGGGGTTTACTTATGCGGTGATATGACACTCTTGGAATCAGTTAAGTAGGAGAATGAAGGACCGGTTTGGGCACATGTTCAAAGAACATTGGGGTAAAAACAGGCAAACCACTGTAACAACCATTCAAAGTATTTCACCAGTGCAGCTGATAGGTGTCACATTCTACTTCCAGACTTGCAATAATTTCACAAAGATGGTAAGAATTGGGGTTCTGTGTTCTCTCACCAGAAAGCTATTTAACATCAGTATGTTCAAAATCTTGTAGCTTTTAAAAAGATATTAGATGTTCCTGTTTATTGCATGAAATTAAAGAGAACTGTCAGAAATATAAGGGTGACTGCAGTTTGCAACATAATCATTTTAAATGCAGCTGAGCTTTTCAGTTTACACTTACAGTGAATGGCTTCACTTTCTAAATCTTTTCAGGTGTTTATCAGTAGTCTGCACATTGAATTTGATGGAACACTATCTGACTAATCAGCACCGATTTCACCCAAGCAACTTAATAATCAAAGCATTAAATAAAAAAAAAAACATGTAATATTCATGAGGAGCTGCAAGTCATTTCTTTTCCCAAATCATTATGACCAGTTGCAATTGCTCGCTGTCTTTATTCTCAGTATATCAATGTACCAGGGGGGATTTTTCAGCTAGTCTTGGAGAAATAACATTGAGATTTTCTCGAAGCATTTGCCCAGACACATTGCAAGAGATGCTCAGTTCACTTTCACTACAGTTATTTGGATATTCATGGTGCTCTAAATCTGCATAATCAACTAGAACACACTGACCACAGTGATGGCTTTATAGGTCCATAGGTGTGTACTGGGCTAACAACTAATGGGTCTTTTTTAAGCCTAGCCATGCATCCCAGATGTCTGGCAAGTTCTGGTACCCCTGATAAGTGTCATCAAGGGTTTGGGAGATGAAACATGTATAAGCATGGGCCATTTATAGCCTGTCTGTGTCCACTAGAGACATAGGTGCCAAACCAGGGATGAATTTCCTATTCCCCATCCAATTGTCCAAAATATAGTTGAATTGGGTTAGGGAAGAACTGTCTGGGGAGTCTGTTCCAGAGAAGGGGTAGTCTCTGGTATACATACCTGTCTCTCTAACAGGTCTTATTTATATCACAGGCAAGGTTTTAAGTCTTTTGAATGGGTAAGTGAACTATTTGTTTTGCGGATATGTAGGAGGTCCATCAGGGTGTGGTCTGAAGATGCCTTGTATGCCAGGTATAGATCTCCCCTCAACAGCCTGTAGGAGACAGAATACAGTGATAGGGCTTTGAGGTGGTCTGCATATGACATTTTATTTATGCCCTGTGTTCTTAGTGAATTGTTGGATGTGGATGTAGTTAGGTACATACAAAAGGGAGTATTGTTCTCAGAAATAGGTCTGATGAATGCTGCAAACAGTGGAACAATAACCTCCTTGGACCTCCATACCTTTGTTTATAACTTGCACAACACAGAATGAGTTTCTCACTAATGTAGGCATTTGATGGCCAAAGGCTAGATTACTGTTTACATTTATCCCCAAGTTCCCGACTACTGGTTTGACTCTCAGAGGTGTATTGTCAATATGATATATACCAGTAGTGGCTGACTTCCCAAAGGATACTATTATGCATTTCTTGGCATTTTGTTTTAGTCCATGGCTCTGACACTAGTTATTTGTCTGTGTCAGCCCTTCTTGGAGAACATTAGTGTCAGTGGAGGATTCTATGACTGCTCATAGTTGCAAATGTCTGCAAATCTGGCCTTAACTTCAGAATGAATGCCAAAAAAGGAGCAGTCCCAGGACTGATCATTGAGGGACACCACTAGTCACTGTCCTATTTGTAGAAGTGGACTCACCAGTTCTAACTTCTTTGGTTCTGTCAGCCAGCTGGCTATCCACATGTTGACATAAGAGCTTATGCCTAACCTCCTGAGTTTGTCAACAATGCCCAAGTGGGGTATTGTGTCAAATGCCTTGGCCAGAGAAAGGTAGGCACAGTGAACTGTTTTCCCTCATCCATTGCTGTGCATTCTAAAAGAAGTCCACAAGGTTACTAGGCATGATTGCCCTTGACAAAACCAAATTGTGTGCCTGGAGGTTTCCTCTGTCATCACTGATCATTTCCTTGATAATTATTTCCATGGCTTTACATATGAGACTAGTGATACCTATGTGTCTGTAATTTCCAGGGTCTATAGATGGTCCACTTTTGTGCAGAGGGACAATGGTTGCTGCCCTTCATTCTTGAGGCAAGAAGCCTGTTTATCTATCAGTAGGCTTGCTATATACCTTATGGTTTGTTCCTTTTTAATTTCTCCAAGTCTTTTGGGTTTCTAATACCATGACAGGAATGGACCCCATTCCTAAGTCAAAGTATAATTAAAGTTCATAAAATTAGTATTGTTTCAATCTTTTATGTCAGACAAAAGTGTTCTTTGCAGCACCCTCAATGTGCCCAGTAATGACTTCTTCTGCAATTTGTATGGGATTACATGTATTGGTAACATGTCTAAATACGATTGTAGATTCTTTTTTATAAGACCTGCTGCTCCTACTACTATTGGAACTGTCTGGGTATCTTTCTTCCACATTGCTCTCATTTCTGTCTGCAAATCCTGATATTTTATGACTTTATATCTCTCTATGCAACACACTGTAGTCACTGGGTGTGGTGATTTCAATGATCAATGATACTTTTGTCTTCTTTTCATAGACTACTATATCTGGTTTTCTGGTTCTATCTTTCGAACTGTTGGTAATGGGTGATCCCATGTGATGTAGACTTCATCATTTTCTATGATGCTTTGTGGCTCATTTTCCCAGTGTTTTTCAGCCACTTCAGTACTATAATGTTTGCACAATCCACAGTGCAACAGTCTTGCCACATTATTATGCCTTTCAGTATACAGTCCTTCTGCCATTAGTATATCACAACCAGCAACGAGGTGTGAAACTGTTCCCAATTTGGTTTTACAAAACCTACATCTGTCTGTTTCTCCCACGTGTTCAATGGACTTTGTAAACCAGCATGTAAATAACTCGCTATCTTGGGCTGCCAATATTAACCTTTCATCCCTTATTTTGAATTTGCCTCTCCTTAACCATTCCTGTGTTTGTTCCTGATCAACATGAGGTTCTTTCAGAAGTTTATACTTGCAACTATATTTATGCATTTTCCACACTTCTTGCCTTTGTATCTCATCCTTCACCTTATTTTCTTTCTTTTGTTTTTGGCACATTCAGTTGCTGCCTGATTTTTATCTACTTCTGGTTTGATTTCCATTCCTGCTTGACGCCGATATGCTTCTGCTAGATTAAACAGAGAAGTCATCTTAGATTTATTTTCCTCATGTTTCAAAACTTTCATTACGTTTGGGTCTTGTGAGGTCAGTAGATATGTGTGGAGTCCCACCATTGCAGATCTGTACATGTAATCAATTTCAAGGAGGCCCATCCCTACTTCTGAATGAGGAATATATAATTTTTATAAACCATTTGGTGAGCATGAAGCTTCCTTCTTGTTTTCCTATGTAATCTATCCAACACATTTTGGGGCCAGTTAGTCACTCCAGAATTGTAAGTTTGGACAGGAAGAGCAAATTGGTTTATAGCTTGCATTTTGTTACTAGATGTCAGTGCTGTTTCAGGATTAAAGTCTTCTGAAGTATTCCTTACTAAGTTTTATTTACATTTGTTCATGCTTTATTCTATATCTTTCATTAATTCCCCAAAATGTATACACTCCCTCTTGCTCATGTTCTTTTATATCACATTCTTGTCCCAAATTTTTGTTTTTAGTGCTGCAGTTTTCCTGCTTTAAAGGTTGCTTTTGCACACTTATCAAGACCAAATGAGATTCTTATATCATCTGAAAAAGTTTTGAAAACTTGTAGTTGTGCTTTCAGTTCCTCGTCTGATGAGCTATACAGTTTTAAATCATCAATAAAGAGAAGATAAGTCTTTACACTGTTGTTTTCTAGGAGCCAAATTATAGCCATGGCCTAAGCTGTTAAGTAAACAACTTAATGGGTTAAGGGCAAAACAGAATAACAGTGGTGACAGAGAGTCACCCTGGAATATCCCCCTTTGAATTTTTATCCCTGGAATAATAATTTGTCCTTTATCATGGCTTAATTGAAAAGTGGTCTGCCACTGTTTCATGGTCACTGTAATGGTCGATCAGTGTAGGGTGTATCTTATAAATTTTTAAGCACTCTTTTATCCGTGAATATGGGATACTATCAAATGCTTTTTCTTTTATGGTTCATTGTAGGTGGCTCCATTAACAATGAGCTCTGCAAAAAACTGTCTATTGCCTTTGAGGTTGCAGACATACTGTAGCTAAAGAAGGCCTTGTGGTTGTCCTTGGCCCGAGAGGCCAAATTTACCTGAAATTTGCCTTTATAGATTTTATCTATCCTCTGAATTGTTTGTTTAGTTTGATGAGAATGCTTTTATTGTGCTGGGTGCTACACTTCCTAATTTTTGCCATGATTTTCTGATTCTGTTATACAGTCTATTGATGCTGTGATTCCACCAGGGTGGCTTGCTTTATAAGTTAGTTCTGTACTTATTCCTGGTGGGTAGAGCTGCCTTTATGCAGCTATTGACATGCTTAAATAATGTTTATGTGAACAGTTCCATGTAGGCAGCAGTGTTCTCAAGTTTTATAGGGACTTGAACTTTTGCTAGGTTATTACCGAATATTAGGAAGTTAGCCTTAGAGCAGTTCCTGAACATTCCAGTGTTATCTGGGATTCTGTGTTTTATTTTTACTTCAAATGAGACTATTTTATGGTCTGAACTTACCACATTACACTAGGGGGTCTGCTCTCACATATTACTGAGGACCAGATCCAGTATGATTACTCCTCTGCTCGGTGTATTGACAACAGGCATAGGGACACTTTTTAAATATTATTCTTACAAACTTAGACATTGCAAAGTACACCAGCTTTGCAGAGAGAATCGTGGCTGGTAACTCCCCCCAAGGTACAGTACAGATTGTAAGTCTGGCAGTCCTCACAACCTGCCAGGGCAAGACACTTAGACAAAGGCATCCATCAGGGGTTGGAGAAAGGGACAGGCATAGGGACACTTTTCAAATATTGCTCTTACAAACTTATACATTGCTGTCATCCATAGTACTCAACCTCTTGGTAGAAAAGATCTGGACAAACCCAAAATTAATGGGGGGACAAAGCCTCAAAAATAGGGACAAATGTTAAATACTGATCTTATAAATAAACTTAGGAAGTTGTTAGAATAAAAGGTCTTGTTTACCATGCACTTTCTGAAGTATACAAAGTCTGAAACTCAAATGACTGCCATTATTTATTAAATTCAAACCCAACTGATTTGCCACAGAAATCCAGAAAATCACAAATTTGATGAGGAACAGACAAAAAGTAAGAGGGAAAAATCCGGACATTCTGTGAAAATCATTTGAGAGGCATGCTGTCAACCTCTTAGGCCAAGGCATCTGGACAAAGCATGACATAATGTGGGGACAAAGGGCCAAATATAGGGAGATATGTTAAATATTGTTGTTATAAACATAGAAAGTTGTTAGAATAGCAGAATTTATGTTAGCATGCATTATCTGAAGGACATGAAGTCTGAAACTCAAAAGCATGCCATTGTTTATTCACTTTAATCCTCAGATCATAGTAGTGATTTGCCAGAAAACCATACAGTTTATGAGGAAATGGCCAAAAAGAAGAAGCAAAAAGCTGGGCTTTCTGTGAAAATCTGAACAATTGAGAGGTATGCTAGAGACACACATTAAATATTTTTCTTACCGACTTAGAAAGTTGATAGAATGACAGGTTGTGCATTCCCATGATTTGTCAGAAGGGTATGAAGTCTGATCACTATTTTCTGACTTCAACACTCTATGCTTTAACAATGATTTGCCAGAAAAAAAACACATTTGTATGACAAATAGAGCAAAATATGAGGCAACATCTGGAAATTCTGAAGAAGTCTGTACAGTGGAGCGGTATGACTGTACAAATAGTTGTCACTCTGTCAGTGCAACATATCAGCACAGAGGCCAACGTAATGACAAGACAGATATCTAGCAGCAGGGACCTATGACAGAGATGTCACATGGGAATGTGTTTTAATGTAACATTCTCACTCTCTTAGAGCAAGACATGTGGACAAAGCCATAAAAATGGGGGGGGGGGGTCAAAGGGCCAGAAATCAAGATAGATTGTTAATATTCCACGTCCCAACTTATGACGTTGATAGAATATATAGTTTGTACATTAGCATGAATTTTCTGAAGAGCATTAAGTGTGAAACTCAAATGTCAGTCATCAGTTATTAACTGCACTCTGCAATGACATGCTATTGATTTGCCAAGAAAACATGTTATAAGGAAAGTATTACAAATATAAGTAAAAAATGGACTTTCTGCACAGATCAGGATAGTTGAAAGGTATGGACCCAAATGTCTGTAAGTCTGAGTCTCAGCAGTCCAGAGATCATCCCAGTGATATAGCAGAAAGCCACATATTAAAAATGAAAATATCTGAACATCCTAAGAATAACTGGACAGTTGAGAGGTATGAATGTGAAGTATATGGTCCAAACACAGTACCAGACCGTGTACCTACAGTGCAGAGTATTGTGATATCCAATTCCTACAATTCTGTAATGAAGATGAGTTAATGATCTGTAGCAGGACATGGACTGAAATGTAAAATATTCACCCAGGGGAAGTGTGTGTATTGAATAGGGACACCCAGATGAATTCTAGGAATGAACACTGGGAAAAAAATATAGGTGAAACTGCCACATGTGCAGCAGAGGAAGGCATGTCAATCGAAAATGGTTGTAGCAGCAATGCAAGCACATATCTGTATGGTGCAGTAAGGAATGAACAGTGAAAATGATTTGTCTGTAACTGTCACACAAGGTGACATAACAATGGGGAGAATGTGTGTGTGAGATAAGCATCCTTACATAAATAATGCATAGGATATCTATCAGGAGGTAGGCTGCATATTGGGAAGCTGTGCAAAATGAAATACCTGCATATGACTGTACTCGCAGTTAATATGACTGTACTTTCAGCAGAGGTCTCCAGCATGGTGACCACATGAAAAGGATTATGGCAAACATTACAAGAACCAAGCACAATTATGGACAAAATCTGAATAATACCACTACTAATCCCATGCCTCTGACATAACATATGTGATGTGGAGTGATAACAGATGAGCTTGCAACACACACATGGACAAATAGTATGAGACATACATAATCTATGAGGTTACTCACACACACTGTCCTGGTACTGTAATATCTGCAGGAGGTGTGAGGAGGGACACTGCTATACCTGTATGTAACGCTATGTGTACTACAGGCCCATTGTCTTGTGTGCATGGCATATATCAATGGCACAATTCATACTGTCACAAATTATATACATACCATTAATGTTTCAAACAATGATGAATGCAGTGTATGCATAAAGTGAACAAGTAGCACACATGCATCTGGTGTAATGACTTGAGTGGTGTTCTGCACCATAAGACAGTCATGTATATTCCACAGAAAGAATACCTAGGTATGGACAATAAGCTGTGTGATAGTGTACTGTGACAAAGGTGGTACACTTCAGTTACCCATCACTGGAACATGTCTAAGGAGGTACATGGAGAAGGGTGCATTGTACTTAGTTATTGGTGTGCTGAATGCTGAAAACCATGATGTTATTATGCCCTCTGATGTGCATGTCTTTCACATAACCAGTACTTGTGTTACAGTAAATATAGGAGTCAGCACATTGACCACATGCTGGTCATGCCTCACAACCTCTACATGCAAGAAATCAGGATAATGTCTAAATTAATGGGTGGACAAAGGCACAAAAATATTGACAGATTTCAAATATTGATTGTACAAACTTAAAAAGCTGCTTTAGTAACATGGTTTGTGTTAGCATGGCTTTTCCGAAAGGTATGAAGTCAAACTCAGGTTTATGTCACTATTTAGTCACTTTAGTCCTTAGTGATTTACTACAAAATCTCAAATTTTAATCAGGACAGACCAAAAATATGAGGCAAAAATCTGAGCATTCTGCAAAACTCTGGACAGTTGAGAGGTTTGATGCTCATGGACATAACACTTAACCTCTACCCCAGGAAACAGGCCACATACCTATTAGTGTGATTATAGGGTGTGATGTCCACATTATACTTTGGTGTTGTTTCTGCTTCTTGATGCAACACATCCCTCTATGTGTCTCATCAATGCATGTGTTATCATGACTGTGGCAGCAGTCTCTGGTATGTGTTCATACTGTGTGCATTATACTAATATCACATTTGTATTTAATGATTATCCACAAGCTGTAGTCCTTCAGGCAGCTGTTTGGACAGATCATGTGTATGTCATCTGTGATGTCCATTATGTAAATAAGGGGCATGCAAGGGCCTAGCAGACACTCTTGATGTACTGACTTGATCACTGGACCTGAGATATATGCCACATCACACATTTCAACATAATTCAATGCCACATATATCATACTCTGTCTAACCATTTGCTGATATAGCTGTTTCTAGACACATGCAACAGTGTTGATTGAATACCACAGTGTGACTTTTTGTAAAATGCCTTTACCTTTTCAAAGTCCACAAGATGATACTGTCATCATACATGCCCTTGATGACCTCTTTGAGGACATCTGTCAGATGTAAGGGACCTGATGTAGCAATAACAACTCACACGGGTCTGTTGCATACACCTGGAATATTACTAATATACATATAGAATAGGTCCTTAATGACATGTTGGTGTACTTCGCAGCTGAGGAGAGCCAGGATGTCTCTATATAGCATGCATCAGGTGCTATCTCCCCAACGCAGGTGGATGCATGTTGATGTACACCCTTGTAGGGGAACATGGGCCATGTGGAGGGTGTGTTGAACTATATATTCCACCGTATCAGGGAGGTGTATGTGCTTGGTCATACCACTGGTGATCTGTGATGTTGTCACAGCACATTAATTCCATGTGATAGGCTTGGTGTAAGCTAAGCCAGTGCATACTGCCTGTTGTGATCTGCCCTAGGGTTTTGACACAACCACACAAGCAGGTAACATTGACAAAATCCACAAGCTGGTGATTAAGCCTTACGTCAGTTGATGGGTAAACAATTGGCTCATTGACAGAACATATCATGTGACACTTGGTTAATCAACATGCACTAGTACAGTTGTCACCATTTGCAACCCCAGAGGGCTCTGTTCTTAGTCATCCACTGTTTGAACTGTATTTCTTAAAAGCTCAGGCTAAAGTAGATGGCCTTTGGCTTACCAAGTTTGCTGATTCTTGCATGTTTTATGCAATCATTGAGTGCACCAATGGTGATAACATAGTACAGGAGGATCTACCACACACATCTGAATGGTGACAATGGCACAAGATCTACAAATAAATTCAGAAATGTGTGCTTGTAATTTTGTCTGTCTGAAAAGTGGAGCTCCATGTAAATCACAACATTGACTAAAGTCAATGGTAATAAAAAGGCACTCTGCAAAGTCAGATAACAGCTCATACCCCCCAGTTGGCTGTAGTGAGAACAGATCCCCTACTTAGCTAAGTATGCCAGCTACAGAACACAGGCCTTAACACATGTGCCACTGCTGAAGTCTGAGTTAGAGTGTATCAAACACCACTTTATAACTGATGGCCTCAGCAGTTTCTGGGGAGGAGAATATGGTAATAAAAAAAGGCACTCCCTAATGTCAGACACCAGCTTACAACCCCCCAAGTTAAATGCAGTGGGAATAGAACCCCTACCTAGCTAAGTACACCAACTTACAGGACTTAACACACAAGCCACAGCACAAGCTTGAGTTATATGTGGCTGCAGGTGAACTTAAAGTAGATGGCATCAGCAGGTCATGTTGGAGACAAGAGATTGGGAAGCCTGCATGAAATGCTTGTGTAGGCATCAAAATACTAGACATCCATGCCATTGGAGAAGTAACTGTAAGATACATACTTATGCTCTTCTGTTGAGACACACACAGTTGGCTGCAATGAGAACAGAACCCCTACCTATCTACTTACACCGAGTGCAGAGCACAGAACTTAACACATGCACCACAACACAAGTCTGATTTGTACATGACTGCAGATGCATTTATAGTAGATGACATCAACAGGCCATGTGAGAGACAAGAGGTTTGGAGGCTGGCATGAAATGGATGTGTAGGCATCAAAATACTGGCCATCCATGCCATTAGAGAAGTAAATGGAAGGTACACACTTACACTGTTCTGTAGAACCCCTACCTATCTAATTGCACTGACTACAGAACATAGGACTTAACACACATGCCACAGCACAAGTTTGATTTGTACATTACTACAGGTAAACTTATGGTATCTGATATCAGCAGGCCATGTGGGAGACAAGAGTTTGGGAGGCCTGCATGAAATGGATGTGCAACATCAAAATACTGGCCATCCATGTCATTGGAGAAGCAACTGTAGGGCACATACCAACACTCTTCTGTTGTGATGCACACAGTTGCCTGCCATGAGAACAGAACCTCTACCTATCTAAGATACAGTGACTACAGAACACAGGACTTAACACACACACACATACACACACACACACACACACACACACACACACACACACACACACACACACACACACACACAACAGCACAAGTCTGCTTTGTACATGAATGCAGGTGAACGTATAGTAGGTGACATCAGCAGGCCATGTGGGAGCCAAAAGGATGAGAAACCTTCATGAAATGGATGTGTAGGCATTAAGATACTGGCCACCCATGTCACTGGAGAAGCAACTGTAAGGTACACACTTATGTTCTTCTGTTGAGACTCGCACACACCAAGCTGGCTATAGTGAGAACAGAACCCCTACTTATCTTAGTACACAGGACTTAAAGTATGCACCACAGCACAACCCTGCTTTGTACATGACTGCAGCTGAACTTATGGTAGATGACAGCAGCAGGCCATGTGGCAGACAAGAGGTTGGGAGGCCTGCATGAAATGGACGTGTAGGCATCAAAATACTGGCCACTAATGCCTTTGGAGAAGCAACTGTAAGGTACACACGTATGCTGTTCTGTTGAAATACACACACCCACACCAAGTTGGCTGTAGTGAGAACAGAACCCCTATCTAAGTACACTGACTACAGAACACAAGACTTAATGCATGCACCATGGCACAAGTCTGACTTATACATGAGAACAGAACCCCTACCTAAGTACACCAACTACATATACAGGACTTAATGCACACACTACAGCACACATCTGACTTATACATGACTGCAAGTGAACTTACAGTAAATGACATCAGCAGGCCATGTGGAAGACAAGAGGTTGGGAGGCCTGCATAAAATGGATGTGTAGACATATGTAAGTATCATAATACTGGCCACCCATGCCATTGTAGAAGTAACTGTAGAGTGTGTACGCTCTTCTGGTGAGATACACACATACCAAGTTAGCTGCAGTGAAAACAGAACTTGTATCAACCTAAGTACACCAGCTGCAGAACACAAGACTTAAGGCACGCACCACAACACAAGTCTGATTTACACATGACTGCAGGTGAATTTATAGTACATGACATCAGCAGTCCATGTGGGAGACAACAGGTTGTGTGGCCTGCATAGGCACATATCTTCATAGGTAAAAGCCTATTAGCACTAGGGTCTGTAGCTGTGTAAAAACATAATTTCCTGTATTGAGCATAGTCAGATGCTGTTTGTAGCAGAGTGCGTTTGTGACTAGCACCAGCTGGCCTTGTCCATGAGTGACATAGGTGCCAGCTCAGAGGCAACTGTACAATCACACAACCAGTAGTTAAGGTAGCCATTGAACAGGGTCATTGAGGAGTTCTACTTCACATGCAATGAGAGCCTATTTCAGTCTCTGGGATGACATCTATGCCCCTCATAGGCAGGCCCACTTGGTACTTTTCACAAAATTGCTCTGCTAACAATGATCATCTACATATAATTAATAAGGGTACTTGTGTTTTTACACAGCTAGGTGACTATGGCCTCATGTATAGTGATATCTATGTACTCCTACAACTTACCAATGCAATATGTGAAAGATGCAAGTATACAAAGAATCTAGAATAAATGATCTCTCTCTCAGGTAACAATGAACCAGATATCAAACAGGTTGTCAGCACGCACACTTCACTTCCTCAGCAAACCAAATGCACAACACATAAATCCACATATGCAGAAGTACTCATTAGAAGCTTACCAAAAGAGCAACCACCTCACAAATGCAAACCCTCTGCATGCATTAGAGTCCCAACAGAACCCACATAAAAACAAACAGATCATTGTCTTACCCATTAAGCACTTAAGGCAAAACTCCTCAAAACCAATATCTTGATCATAGGTGAAACTATAGTGATACACACAGATGTCCCTTTCACCAGGTTGTACATGAAGAATGTCACGGTCAGCTGCCTGTCAGGTGCCAGGGCCCACAAAGTCATGCATGCACTCAAGTCTCTCAACAACAAAACCCAGTTGTGTAAAATCCTACTTTAACAGTAGATATCCTTGCAATCACTGTTGCAGTATTCTAACATATGGGATTCCCTGCCATGGAAGGCCGACATCTGGTCAGTGTACCAACACTCCCATTTCTTTAAAGGTATGGCGAACCTCACCCAAATGCTTCTTCCATTGCATAGAGCAGAAAGACAATGTTCAGGCCTACTGAGAACAGAACTGATAGCCCCAGTAGGAACACCAGTCCAAGGAACCCATGAGGTAATCTATACATCCAAGAAGGCAAAGGACTAGGGTGATTGAGGAAGGGAGCAAATATTGCAGCGATGAAGTCAAGGACATCTACTGCTATGGTAAGATTTTACACAACTGTACTATGTCCTTACATTCACTGTTGCAGTATTCTAGCATATGGGAGAGTGCCAAAGCTCAAGAAGAAACTTGGGAGGGGGAAGGAGCAGAAGAGTTCCCTAAAAAGCCCTGAGGACCGGCACTAGCAAAACCATCCCTAAGTCTATAGATAACACCCAACGTATACTGCTTGGTAAAAGTATGCACACAAGTCCAGGTAGCTACTTCGGGAATCAAATTAGTATCTAAGCCCTCGAAAAAAGCATCAGAAGAAGAAGCCACAGCTAGTACAATGGCCATTAAGTGATGAAGGAAGACTCTCGCCATGAAAAGTGTAACAAACAGAGATAGCCTTAGAAATCTAAGAACAAATAGTTTGCTTGGATACGAAGTCCAAAAGATCTTGGATGAAAAGAAAAAAAATTAAATGATCAGATTTTCTATTAGCCTTAGTGTTATTCAAATAAACCCCGAGTTGCACATGCACGTCCAAAGTATGCAGCACCCTCTCAATGTCAGCTTGTGGATAGGGGATAAAAGTAGGCAGATTAACAGACTGGCTAAGTGGTAAGTCATTAACCACCTTAGGCATAAAAGAAGGGTTAGTGTGTAAGGACACTCTATCCTCATGAAAGATCAAAAAAGTAGGAGAAGACATAATGGCCTGCAAATCAGACACTCATCTTGCATAAGGAAGAGATAACAAATGAACAGTCTTCCAAGAACAATGTTGCAAGGAAGCTGAAGCAGCAGGCTCAAACGGAGCCTGAGTCAACTTCTCCAAAACAAAATTAAGATCTCAGGGAGGAGGAAAAGGCTTCCTAGGAGGTGTAATATTAAGGACATCTTTAAGAAATTGTTTCTCTTCAAATCTGGACGCTAAAGGAGGAGAAAAAGGAAGACAAGCAGAGATAGCTGATAAGTGGGCTTTAATAGAAGAATATGCCAAACTAGCATTGAGCAACTCAGACAAATAAGAGATAACCAAAGAAACATCCACAGTAAGTGGCCCAGGTTATGAGTCAGAGACCAAATGGAAAACCCCTTCCATTTTGATAAGTAGGATCTCTTATTAGTATGTTTCCTAACCTCCTGCAGGATTTGCAGCACATCCTTAGACAAATGTGTCTATGAGGAATCATAATGCTATCACCTGCAGTGTCAGATGAAGTGTGGACAGGTGGGGATGGATGAAAGATGCCTTGTATTGTGTGATTAGATCCACCCTGTGAGGTAGCTTGTGATGATTGCCCCTAGCTAGATGCAGAAGTAGAGGGAGCCAGTGCTGTCATAGCCAAAAGTGAGTCAGCAACAAGATTCTGGGAACATTATTTTGAATTTTGACCAGGACTTTCAGAATGAGAGGAAGGGGAAGAAATACATAAAGAAAAATCCCCTTCTATGAAAATGAGAGGGCATCCACCATTCATACCAGAGGACCTTGAACTCTGGCAGAAAACAAAAAAAGCTGTCTGTTCAGATGGAAGGCAACAAGATCAACTTGAGGAGTACCCAAATGGTGGATAATGTCCAGAAACACATCCCTGTGAAGCATCCATTTATTGGACTGAGTTAAGGACCTGCTGAGAGTGTCTGCCACAATGTTCTGACCAGAAGGGATATAAACTGCCTGTAGAGTCACTTGATACTTGACAGCAATAACCCATACCAGAAGTGCCAACTGGCAAAGATGATAAGATCCTGGTCCTCTCTGTTTGTTTACATACTACATCACTGTGGTATTGTATGTGAACACCTTGAGAGGTTTTGGAGAGAAGAGAGGATGAAAGGCATGAAGAACTACCTACCATGCAACCAATACATACACCCACATATGCTGAGGTCCTTTCTAAAAACCAACCCAGAGTAATGGAGACCTCTCAAACACAAGCACACCACTCATAGATCATTTGAGATAAACACAGGATGTATCAAAACTCACATGACAGTGTCCCACCAAGTAAGCCCTGAAGACATAACACTAAACCAAATACACTAGTCATAGGTGACTTTATTGTGAGACATACTGATGTGCCACTCACCTGATTGGATAAGGAAAAGGGCATGGTCAGCTGCCTGTCTAGTGCTAGGATCCACATCATACATGCACTCATGTCTCTCAACAGCATGGTACTGTTATGACTCTGTCATAGTACATGTTGGTGTGAATGACTTGAGACGTACCTTTCTGGACTATACGAAGAGGGATGTGATTGAATTCTCTGATTATGTGTCCAAGGCGGGTATGTCCCCAGCCCTAAGCAGCATACTACCCTCATCTAGGATGATGCCGCAATACAAGAAAGGATGATTAGCTTTAACAATTGTCTTAGTTTCTGGTGTCATTTCAAGGGGATTCAGTTCCTGTCAGCCTGGGGATGATATGGCTGATAGAGCTCAATGCTTTGTCAGAGACAGTCTCCACCAATCACTACTGGGTTTTTAGCTTCTGGAAAAGGTTCTTGCCCCCCCCATAGTGCCTTTTGTAGGCAATGTCACAAGTACAACATTTTCAACACAAATAGTTCCTCAAAAACTAACATCAGGGTCATGCTACTAAATAATAGGAGTCTTAACCTAAAACTGCACTAGTTGGAAGCTGCACTTACCATGAAGAATGCTGACATCTGTGCTGTCACAGAAACCTAGTTCGAGGCTGTGGAGAGCACCCTGGCCATGCCAGGTTGCAATGCCTTTCATTTGCTCTGACCTTCAAAGAAGAATGGGAAATCCTAAGGAGGAGGAGTATCAATTTTTATTAAATACAAATACTCTTCTAGATTGCTAAGGCTAAATGAGCCCTTGAACTACTCCAACTACACCTCTCTGCAGGTAAACCTCTCCTCCAAATTATTACCAGCTATATATCTCCCTCCATGAACCAGGACACTCACAATGCCTCCCTGGATCTCCTGGAGTCCCTCAATATAATGCCTAACACCTTAATTCTTGCAGACTTTAACTACTCATCAATAAACTGGTCTAACTACACCTGTATGAACTCTCTCGAACAGAGATTTGTGAACTTTGTGAACTCCCACTAGGGGTTCAAACATTCTGGATCTTGAACTTATAAACATGACAGACAACTGCACCACCTCAAATGTACAGTCATCTCTAGTGAGATCTTATCACAGGTCCATCAGACTAGAAGTCATAATAACATCAGACCATTCCCCAACTGAATTTAGACTAAAACACTTTTCCAAAGAAAAATAAAATCACTTACAAGAGGATATTACTAGATTCAAAGCACCTACCCCTACTGATTTCAGGTATACCAATGCTGAGGCATATACCAATGCATTCTGTAAATACCTTCGTATCTGCATCAACTCAGCTGTACCCAACAGGATAGAAGTAATCTCATCACATAAGAACAAAACTGCTTGGTGGACATCTGCCATAAACAGGCTATGTAATAAGGAGGAATAAACTCCTGTCCAAAAGCAGTAAGAGAAGGTCCCCTAACTTAAAGTAATCCCTCCTTGGCCTACATAAGCAAATAAGGCATCTAATAAAAAAAAATCCAAAGCTGACTACAAATCCAAATTGGCAACCCTGGCCAAGGATATTCATAAGGAATTATTTGGCTATGTCCAAAACCTCAAAGGTAAATTCCAGAGTTACAGACTTTGTTTTAAATGGCATAACATATACTGAACCTGGTGATATTACTAACCTGCTGGCTGCCAGGTTCAGTGAAAACATCTCCCCCCATCTTGGCCAAATGTACCGTAAGTCATCCCTCCTTCATGTCCTTCCCCAGCAATCACTAAGGAGCAGGTCCTTAATGCCCTTTCTAGGGATAAAGATATGGCCTCTACAGGACCAGACAACATCCCTGGCTGCAATGAAAATTGCGTAAAGCAAGAATTAGCTGCACCTCTGAGTACCCTCTTTAACCATAATATAAACACTGGGTTTGTTCCTGCTGATTGAAAAACTGCCACGGTCATCCCCCTCCACAAAGAGGGTTCCTGTGCTGACACCGGGAACTACAGAACCATAAGTCTGCCAGCCTCATATACAAGGCAATGGAGAGAGAGTTCTCATGGACCTTATCAACAAGGATATAGGTGACCTCCATACAATAGACCTTCCCCAATTTGGCTTCATCAAAGGAAGGTTGTGCCTACTAAATTTGGTGGACTTCTTTGAGACAGTCACCAAAGCCCTGGATAAAGTCAAGTCTGTGCATAACACCTACTTAGATCTACCAATCCAATTGCAAGTAAACCAGTACATAGTCAGGTGGGTAGCAAACTGGCTCATCAATAGAGTACATAGTTAAAATAGGGACTCTTCATCAACCTTCAGACCAGCTACCAGTGGTATACCACAGGGCTCAGTGTTGGGGCCCCTATTGTTTGGAATCTACTTCTCAGAAGCACAGGCCAAAACAAAGGGCATGTGGTTGACAAAGTTTACAGATGACTGCAAACTGGGTGCAATCACTGAATCCCCTAGCAACACTGACACCCTCCAAAAAGTCTTACTCAAACCAACCACTGGTGCCAAAGCCAATGACTCAAGTTAAATACTAAAGAGTGCATCACCATCCCCTTTAGCATGGGCGACATCCCTACAAAGTACAACATTAACAACACCACCTTGAGTACCCAATCTGTGGTAGGAGATCTGAGCACACAGGTTGACAGCAACTTCTCCTTTGAAAACCATGTCCCTAAAGTGGTAAGGAAAGCTTTCTACATTTCCCATCTCATCAATAAGGGAACTGACTTCAGAAAAACACAGGTTATAATCCCCCTGTACTCTTCCCTCATCAAACCTATTATAGAGTACAATGCACCCTTTGTTATGCTCCTTGCTAGGCACCTGCAGTAATTGAAGAGACATCAGAGGTGACTTACAAAGACAATTCAAGGTGTCCAACACCTGTCCTACACTAATAGACTGAAATCCCTGTCACTATACTCCATGTTGAACAGACTGCTCAGGAATAATCTCTGCCTAGCATATAGGGCAACCGTGGATCCAACCATGATGGAAATACTACACATCAGTAAGACAAATCGTAGCCACTGTACCTGCACCAGTGACCTCAACATGAGAACCAATATTAACAGAACCTGCTGGAGGGACAGATTTATCTCCCAGAGGATACCCTTACTTTGGAATAAGCTACCAATTCAAATAAAGCATATCCTTTCTCTGACCTTCTTCAAGTGACTTCTGAATGATTGGATGGGGAATCGCAAATTCATCCCTGGCGTATCACTTGTCTCCCTTCTTGACAGGGTTAGCAGGTGTTGAGCTAGGCTTACATATAGCACAATTACATGAGGGAAAAGCTTGGATAGGCATGTAAGGGCCTTAGGGCCATTACCTAAGTAACCTGCTATAATCCTATGATAAAGAACTCTCATCTCTTTGACAATGATGTGCTCCTTCTGCTGACAAAACCCCTCCTCTGCCTTTAGGGACCAAATGTCCCCCCATCCCATGTCTGAAGCATCTCTGAACAATTCCTGAAAGGGAAGAGGGGGATAAAAAGGGGTTCCTGGATTCAGATACAACTGCTGAATCCACCATTGATGTTCCTGTCTGAAACAAGGAAGAAGAGGAACTACAAAGTCTAGAGGATGTGCATGTTGAAACCACATTGACTTCAGAAGCCACTGAAACTTTCTCATGTGAAGTTTGGACAGAAGGAGCATCAGAATAGTGGATGCCATGAAAGACAGAGCTCTCAGATCCTCCCTGGTGAAAATGGAAGCCAGAGGAAGAAGAGTGTGAAAGAAAGAAATGAGAGTTTAGGCCTTTGGAGGTGGCAGGGATGCAAACATGTACACCATCTGAATTCTGCAACCAAGGGAAACATGGTTTTGAAAAGGAGTTAGAGAAGATTTTTTGAAGGTTATAGAGAATGCCAGGCTCTGAAGAAAGGAAACAACAAATTGAAGATTTGGCAAAGGGATTTCTGGAGAGGACACCTGAATAAATAGGTAATCTAAGTATGGAAATATTTGTATTCCTTAAAGCCAGTAAGGAGAAATCACAAGAGTATGACATTTGGTGAACACACTTGGGGCAGTAGACAGGCCAAAGGGCAAAGCAAAATGCCAGGACGAAGCAGAGAAACACAAAAAGCTTATGAATAGAGAATGGTTTGGAATATTGTGATAAACATACTTGATATCCAGATACACCATATATGCCTGAGTGAGCAGGAGAGGAAACAGAATCTGAAGGGACAACATCCAAAAGGAAGATACTTTTAAAAAAGTGTTTAGATGAGAAGTCTAGATTAGGCCTACAACTGCCCTCTTTTCTTGAACTAGAAACAGTCTGGAGTAGAACCCTTTCACCCTTTAGGACACAAGCACCTCTTGAATAGTGCCCTGAGTCAAGAGGTTTTGAAAAACCTCTGTGAAAAAGGGAAGTTGTTCCCGAGGAGACTGAAGAATGCCCATAAAAAGAGGATTGGATTTCCACACCAAGAAGTACCTCTGATGAATGACTGACAGAACCCAAGCATCCTGTGTGATTTGAAGCCAAACAGGAAGAGGGAAAGCAAAATTAAGAAAAAGAGGAATGCTGCTGGGAAGAGTTGGACAGGCATACAGCACCTGGTTTGTTTGGAAAAGAAGGCTTTGAGTCCCTGAAAACTGAGCATCGTTAGTAGGAGGAGCCTATTTGCCACTCTTCTTACATTTAGTAGAAGAGCATGATTGCCTATGAATAAAGGCAGGTTTCACAGGGTATTTTCTCAGAAATATAGGCACAGGAGAAACAAACACATGTTTAAGCTCCTGTAAGGCCTTACCCTCACCCTGAAGGGACTTAAAAAAAAACAGCAACAGCTTCCCCAACAAAAAGTCTAGAATCCAGAGGAGCATCCATCAACTTGGCTGTAATATCAATGCTAGAGGTTGAAGGCTAAGCCAAGAATACCTCCTCATCACTGAACCAAAAACAGCAGACCTAGAAGAGGCATCTACTGCATCATAACTACATATAATATAATGGTGATCAACTTGAGAAGAAGTCCCTAGCAAGGAAGCAACAGATGTGTTACTCTCAGGGTCTGGAAATCAGAAATAAATTGACAGGCATGAGAAAGAAGAGCTAACACATACCTAAACACATGTGCTTGATAATTAATAGCCCTAAATATTAGGGTAGCAGAAGTGTAAACTTTCATACCCAGTCTTTCCATAGTTCTGCTGTCCTTGTCAGCAGGCAATAACTTGGGTGAAGGAAGCAATTGAGATGGCTTATCAGAGGCTATAGACACTACAGAGTGGTCACCAACAGGACATTTATATAAAAAGTAACAATCCTCAGGCACCCTATAAAATCTGTCAGGCTTCTTGGGAGCAGGGGGCAGAGAATCAGGTGCATGAGAGGCCTTGGAAAAAGCAACCAGCAAAGCAGCGAAAACAGGAGGGATAGACACAGGTTTAGGAGATTCTAACTGCAGCAACTCATAGTACCTCTTATGGATATCAGAGACCTGAGCACAATTGCACTTAAAAAAAATCCTCATCCTAGGGACTGTGTCCCCAAAGGAAATTTCCTCAGAAGGAACATCAGGACTGTCATAATCCTCCTCCTATGACCCATAGTCCGAAGGAGAAAGACTTTGAGAAGAATATTTGAGGGAATTATCATCCAAATCCAATTTATCCTCAGAAGAATCTTGTTCTTAAGACCTTTTAGGGGAGTAGAGGACCAAGGATGAGCAGGATCCAAACCCCCCTGAGGATGCTTTAAGGTCATTAAAGAAGTAAATAGCCTCAGTCTGAAGGCCTGCCACTCACTTTGTGGAACCCTAGGAGCAGAAAAAACATTTAATTTGTTGTTTACTTTTTAATTAGATGTCCCCACCAAAAAACTGTGAAGGCTCAGACTGTGTACAACAGTCGAGGACAGTAGTAGGAACTTCTTCCCCAACTAAAAACTGAGGAGCTGCCCTAGGACCCATGGAAAAAACAGCTGTACTTCCCTCTGAACATGCAAGATGGATGTCTGAAAAGCCTCTGTGTACATGCTGCCAATGGGATCCTTCCTGGTCTCCAACATGGTTGCAGCAGAGAAATCCAACAACACATCTGGGCAAGCCTCTGGGTCTGTAATGACCTTGGGGGAAACACCTGGCAGAGGCCGGACAGCAGAAAATTATGGTTGTACCTTTTTCACCCTCTTCTTCCCTAATGGCGGACACTCAGGGCAGGAGATTTTGTCCATTGTATTGTTAGCTAGAAGCTTAAGACTCTGATTCTCAAGATACAAGGAAAGGGGGAATCACTACTATGAAGGGTTTTCTGGATGAACACCTGGCAGATAGAGCAAGACGTATGGTCATGAGAAATTTCTAGGCAAAAAAAGACACTTATCATGGCAGTCTTTAGTGGAAATCTGCCTCCCACACTGGCATTTACTCTTCCTGGATGACATTAATCCCAAATTGCACAAAAAAGCAAGAAAAAAATCCCCAACAGGCACTTAACTGCAACTGCAAAGAAGTCAACAAGCAGGCATAGGTAGTCACTGTAGAAAGAAAATGAGTTCAACTGGCAGGAAATGGATGCAGGTAAACAGACCATTGATGAAAACATACAGTTGGATTTGCAGCAAAGATGTTCTGTTTTTGGCAGGCCTGAAAGTCACCTTTATACCCTATACAATGCAAGCAGCATTCGGGTGATGTTCATTGTACCTATAAAGCAACAGGAATGTTTGGTGGACTGGCCAAATGTCAGGCTTCCACGGCAGGAAATCCTGTATGTTAAGGCAACTCAGTGGAGAAGCAGTTTGCATTATCGCCTCATAGCTAGAGGTTCTCTGGTTCAATTATCAGCTGGGGTGCCTTCTGTGTTGAGTCTTCATGTCCTCCCTGCATTCACGTGGGTTTCCTCTGGGTGTTGCGGTTTCCTCCCACATTCCAAACACATGCGTTTGGAGCATTTCTCCCCAGGTCTCTGCTAAAAATTGTCTCTGTCCAAGTAGGACTTTACTACTAAACAAATGTTAAATATTATTTCATTTTATTTGTTTATTGATATTAATTAACTGGGTTGGTCCAACTGGGCCAGTAGCCCATTTTCAGTTGAAACCCTAGGAAAAAAGCTCCAGTTACAAACAATTTACAGTTTATAAAAAAAAAATTCACACTCACGCAATTACAGTATATAAAAATTCACACTCAAAGCTAGTAAAAATAAGTAAATACAACATATAAAGTAAGAAGAATACACATAGCAATATACAGGCAGCAACTGTACAACAATATATAAAGATATACATCAAAAAATAGCCTTCAGTTTTGTGAGGATGAGTTTACAAGGTAAATACCTAGTAGGTTACTAGGTGAAATAGGGAGAGACTATTATAAATACACATATGGTGGGAATATGATACAAGAATGTGGTGGGGTTAGGTTGGGTCATGGCAGGGGCAAGTCTTGGTGTTAAGCAGGTGAAGTTTGAGTTTTTTTTTTAAAGTGTAATGGGTGGGTAATGGAGCGTGTGTGTATAGAAAGTTTGTTCCAGGCTTGGGCTACAGAGCATTTTTATAGAAGTTGGCCCACATTCTTTTTGGTTGGTAGATACCCAAAAGTTGTTGGTTTGAGGTGCAGAGGGTCTGAGATGGGGAATAGGTGGATACCAGGGAGGAGACAGCTGGGCAGGAAGATGGTTTGTATAGCATTGAGTATATTATTTGAAATTGTGATAGAAGGAGTTGTTGGGGAGGTTCAAGCCATTGGAGAGAGTTTAGTTCAAGGCAGTGGAGCGAGATGTAAGGAGAGTTCATAATGAATCTAGCTGGTATGTTTTTTGAAGTTTGGTCAAGGTTGTAGAACTGGGGAAGCATATAGAAGGGAGGGGAGAAGGAGTGTTTGTGCCAGGGAGAGTTTGGCATTGGAGGTTAGAATTTTTTTGTTGCGATATAGCAAGCCTAGTTTCTGGTGAGCTTTTTTAATACATTGGAGTATGTGTAGGTTAAATTTAAGTTTGTCATCAATGATGACACCTAGGAGCTTTGTGTGGGGTTTGGGTTTTATGATAGTGTTACTGGAGGATGAAATAGCAAAGGTTGATTTATGATGAGAGAGAGAATGTGGGAGAAAGAGCAACAGTCTGGTCTTTTTAGGGTTAAGGATAAGTAGATTATCAGACAGCCACTTTTCAGTGGATAGAAAGGTGTCCTGGATTAGGATATGGAGTTCTGAGATATTGCTGGAGGTGGAGATGAGAGTCAAGTCGTCTGCCTATTGGATGAGGGAGGATTGTTTACAGGATGTGTATAGTTCATTAGGGAAAATGTTAAACAGGAGGGGACCTAAGATGGAACCTTGTGGAACCTCTGAAGGGACTGGAATGTATGGAGAGCAGGATGAGAGCCATCTGACAGATTGCTTCCTCCAAGAGAGGTAGCTAGAGAACCAGACTAGAGAGGTAGGAGATAGGATGAGATTAGCAAGTTTAGATGGCAGTATGGAGTGAGAGACCATATCAAAAGCTTTGGATAGGTCAAGAAAGAGACAGGATATGAGTTGGTTGTTATCATGGTGATAGTATGAGTAAATGATAGGAGGGCTGTAGCTGTGCTATGGTTAGGCTGGAAACCATGCTGAGTGGAAGTGAGAAGGTTATGTTGGAGGAGAAAGTTAAGAAGCTGTGAGAGAATGCATTTTTTTAATGTTTTAGAGAGAGAGAGTGGATAGGATAGTAATGGGCCTATAGTTAGATGGGTCAATTGAGTTACCTCCTTTATGCAGGGGAATGGTGAAGAAGCATTTCCAAATGAAAGGAACTGTAGCTTCTTGAATTGATCTATTGATAAGAATGGATACAGGATAGGCTATAGATTCAGAAACTAATTTGAGGAAGGTAGGAGAGATATTGTCTGTGGAGGGAGCAGGGTTTAAGCTTCAGAAGAAGTGTTTTGATGTAGGGAGTGGGCTCAGGTTGAAAGGAGAAAAGGTTTTTGTTGAGTGGGTTTGGAGGGGTGGGTGGAGTAGTTGTGTTAGAGATGGAGGGTGAAAGTTTTTGGATTGTGTCAATGAAGTATTTATTGAGGAGGGCAGAGGTTTCCAGAGATTTATTTGGGAAAGGGGAGGGGTTGGAAGGGCAACCTGGAGAAAGGATTTTGTTTAGGGTAGATCAGAACTTACGTGGGTTGGATTTGCTATTGATAACAGATGGGAGTGTAGAAGCATGGATGTCATGGAGTGTGTGAAGTCTGAAACTCTGAGGTGTTGCCATACTACCCCTGGCTGCAAACCTAGGAATGGGTGGCTACAAACCTGCTTGTAAACCACAATGTGAAGGGGAATTGACCAGATATATGAGCCCTGCCTCTGAGTAACTTGGGTGAATCTGTACAGCTGAGAGGTATGGCCACAGCAGGATTTGGCCACTCTGTTAAGTCGATATATGTACAAGAAGGAGATGCTCAGCCACCATACTATCAAGGTGCTGGACCATTTACACAGACCCACTAGCAAGTGTCTGTAGCTAGTCTTCCAGAATGACAGGAGTGTGCAAGAATGTGCTGTGGACCACAATATTGAACTCAGCTTCATTCATCTTGTATTTCCCAGTAAATAACTGTGAGCACATAATCTTATCTGTTAGTAGTTGATGACATAATACATCCCAGTGTAAAACAGTACATATCTCTGAATATCTCTGCTAACACCAACCATGTACCACAAGCAGCACAGACAGCAATAGTTACAGTATCCCCCTATCTTTCGCCCATTGTGACTCCATATTGTCAACCTATTAACAGATATCCTGCAGAAACAGGTTGCTAACTATAGGTGTAGAACACCAAACCCTGGACTGGTGTACAACCTTACCTGGAATGGATTCACACATTCAAAACAGAAGGTCATACTGGGCATGCTCCCACACTTGGAGAAATGAAGCCCATGTCTGACAACACAGTGGACTATACGTATCTGTCATTTGCAGATGTCTGTGCACACACACCAAATTGCACACCAGTTTTGCTTCACACACATATTGGATAGGAATACTCACACATATATAAGGCCAACAGACTATAATATGTCAAACATACACACACAGAGATGTGGGGAAGAGAGAGACGACAGTGACAGAGAGAATTCTATTATTATGCCTATCCCACCCACTACACATCCAATTGGCCTATATCACATGATGTGCTGATGTTAATCACTGTAGACATTCCTTTTGGTAGCCCTCAGCCCTATAGTGTCTGTGGTGCTTTTGATAACAGTGTAACATGATAGTACAAATAGGTATTCATGTAGCATTTGTAAACTCAGTCCTGTTAAATGTGAAGTTGTGTGTGAGTGAGTGAGTGAGTGTGTGTGTGTGTGTGTGTGTGTGTGTGTGTGTGTGTGTGTGTGTGTGTGTGTGTGTGTGTGTGTGTGTGTGTGTGTGTGTGTGTGTGTGTTTCCAGAAGAATGATATATGGCCCATTCACATACACTGCACTTCCCATTGCCCATGTTAGCACTCCTGCTGATGTCAGTCACCTTGAAATAACCCTTTGGGCAAGTATTACCCCTATAAGCTCTGTGGCGCTCACGATAACTCTGTAATACTGTAGTATAGCAAACTAGTTAGGTAGGAGTTCTTATCCCAGACATGGCAACTGTGTGTGTGTATTTGGCGAAGAATGATTTTGAGGCCATTCACACTTACTACACCTCTCATTGCTCTACTTTAGCACTCCTGCGGATGTCAGTCACCTTGAAATAACCCATTGGCAAAGGCTCAACCCATAAGCTCTGTGGCATGTGCAGTAAATGTGTAATACTATAGTGTAGCAAACTAATTAGGTAGGAGTTCTAATCCTGGTCCTGGCAACTGTAAAAATGTGTGTGTCTTTGTTAACACCTGATTTTGTGGAACATTCACACTTACTACACTTCCCGTACCCCTCCTTTAGTACTGCTGCTGATGTCACTCACTTTCAAAGATACCTGTGAAAAACTCTCCAACATTTAAGATCCATGGTGCTTACAATAACTGTGTAATATCACAGTATAGCAAATTAGTTAGGTGGGAGTTCTAATCCTTGTCCTGGCAACTGTGCAGATGTATATGAGAGTGTGTGTGTGTCTTTGTTGACACCTGATGTCATGGACATTCATGCTTCCCATACCCCTCAATTATCGCTGCTGGTGTCACTCACCTTCAAAGATACCTTTTGACAGATTTCCAGAATATAAGCTCCATGGCACTGGCAATAACTGTGTAATACCATAGTGTAGCAAACTAGTTAGGTAAAAGTTCTAATCCTGGTGCTGTAACTGTGAAAATGTATGTGTCTTTGTTGACACCTAATTTTGTGGACATTTACACTTACTACACTTCCCTTACCCCTCCTTTAGCACTGCAGCTGATGTCACTCTCCTTCAAAGATACCTTTGGACAGCTCTCCAACATATAAGCTCAGTGGCGCTTGTGATAACTGTGTAATACCATAGTGTAGCAAACTAGTTAGGTAGGAGTTCTAATCCTGGACCTGGCAACTGTCAAAATGTGTGTGCGTCTTTGCTGACACCTGATTTTGTAGACATTCACACTTACTGCACTTCCATTAACCCTCCTCTAGCACTGCAGCTGATGTCACTCACCTTCAAAGATACCTTTGGACAACTTTCCAACATATAAGCTCCGTGGTGTTTGTGATGACTGTGTAATACCATAGTGTAGCAAACTAGTTCGGTAGGAGTTCTAATCCTTGTTCGGGCAACTGTGAGAGTGTGTGTGTCTTTGTTGACACTTGATTTTGTGGACATTCACACTTATTACACTTCCCTTACCCCTCCTTTAGCACTACTGCTGATGTCACTCACCTTCAAAGATACCTTTGGATAGCTCTTCAACATATAAGCTCTGTGGTGCTTGCAATAACTGTCTAATACCATAGTGTAGCAAACCAGTTAGGTAGGAGTTCTAATCCTGGTCCTAGCAACTGTTAAAATGTGTGAGTGTGTGTCTTTGTTGATGCCAGATTTTGTTGAAATTCACACTTACTACACTTCCCTTACTCCTCCTTTAGCACTGCTGCTGATTTCACTCACCTTCAAAGATACCTTTGGACAGCTCTCCAATATATAAGCTATGTGGCTCGTATGATCAATGTGTAACACAATAGTAGCAATACATAGTTAGAAAGGGGTTCAAAACTCAGTACTAGCAAGTGTGTGACATCAGTGCCCTGTGTGGGTGTTTGCGTGATTGTGTAGTAACAGGATCCATTGTATGGTGGGTTTTGCTACATTTTCATATTGAGGACCCATATGTCCCAATGTCACATTACAAGTTGTCAAACACCATAGAGGTTGTTGTAGACAATCCACAGCCATAAATGTATATATAGGCAACCATTATAATACCCAGGAAACTCTGTCCACCCACGGATCATACACAAACACAACTGGCTCTTTCTTTCTTTCTTTCTTTCTTTCTTTCTTTCTTTCTTTCTTTCTTTCTTTCTTTCTTTCTTTCTCTCTGTCTGTCTCTCTCTCTCTCCCTTTCCCTAGTATATGTGGAAAAATGCATCTGTTTTGCATAGGCAGCAGCTTGACTTTGGTAGGCAATGCTCATGATCAGCTGATGGTCTGTGCACGAATTGGAGTACCCCACTTGCTAATTGCATGTGGAACAGCTGTGGTATCATTCCTATAGCCAATTGCATGGAAACACACTCCTATAACTAAGCACTGCAAGCGGGTTTTGGCCATTTTCCTTCACTGTGAGCCGGACTTCATGTGGGTGTCTGACAAAGAGCATCGCAGAGGGTAGTTGGAAATACCTCTTACAACAAACACTGTGGAGACAGGCCAACAAACTGGAGGGGTATGTTCCAGACATGGGGACAGAATGTAAGTATTGCTGTTCTACATTTGACATAATTTTGGTTTAACATGGTTTGTGTGGATATGGCTGTTCTGCATGATTTAAAGTCTGGCATGACAGTTTTATGTGGTTGAGAAAACTCTCACCAGTAGGGATATCTGCAGACTGGCCAGAGTTTGGAGTCTTAGATTTGATGTATTACTCACACATTTCTGTCTTTATAAATGCAGTAGCATACTCTGATGCTTGTAGTCAGTAAATGGTAACATCCATGTGTGTTACTGACTTTGTATCCCTCAGAAGAGATATGTCGCAACAAACCCCATTACACCAGCAATGCTCTCAGTTTATAAATGAAATATGT